>NC_057394.1:24403118-24639898 GCF_019320065.1 Cervus canadensis
TGAATCCCCCTGCTGTGATTCATTGGGGTCATCAGAGTCGCTAGTCTACCACAGAGGATAACAGAGCTTTGTGTGTGATGGTCCAAGTAAGACAGTGGGAAAATGGTGGAGGTAGTCCCACAGAGGAAACAGGACTGAAAACAACCCTCAGGTGTCCTCAACAGTCATTCCCTTCAGTGATGGAAAGGATTCAGTGAAGCAAAGCTGACACCCTCTACGTCTATTGGCTATAGAGTTTGCGCATTATCTAGAGTTAGAGAGGATATACCAGATGCAGACAAATACTCTATAATTCCACTTATACACATCACCTAGAGTAGTCAAACTCATAGAGTCAGAAAATATATTGTTAGATGCCAGGGAACAGGGGGTCAAGAGGCGGGGAGAGGGAGCTAGCGTTTAAAGGGGACAGAGTTTCAGTTTAGGAAGGTGAAAACTTCAGGAGATGGGTGATGGTGAGAGTTGCCCAGCAAAGTGAACATACTTTTAAAATAGTATGCTTTATTTTATGTAACTTTTATCACAAAAAAAGATTGAGAGGGAGGAGCCAAGATGGCGGAGGAGTAGGACGGGGAGACCACTTTCTCTCCTACAAATTCATCAAAAGAATAACTGAACGCAGAGCAAACTTCGCAAAACAACTTCGGATCGCTAGCTGAGGTCATCAGGCGCCCAGAAAAGCAGCCCATTGTCTTCGAAAGGAGGTAGGACAAAATATAAAAGATAAAAAGTGAGACAAAAGAGCTAAGGACGGAGATCCATCCCGGGAGCTCTTAGGCGGCATTGCTTGGGGTAGGGTCCGGCCCGAGTGCCCTGAGGACAATCGGAGGGAACTTCTGTGAGTTGCCAACTTGAACTGTGGGAGACCAAAAGAGAGAGAGTAAATTAACCTGCCCGAACACACTGCCGGCCGTTCGCAGAACAAAGAGACCGAGAGGGTCCAGAGAGGAGCTCGCAGGCTGCGGACCGGCCCAGCCCCGCCGGAGGCAGGAGGCAGGGGGGAGGGGAAGGTCGCGGCGAGACACAGGGCGCACGCACCCGACCTGCGCGGGCGGGGACTGGGGCTGGGGACGCGGAGGGCGGAAGGCGCGCGCACCCGACTGGCGTCAGCGGAAACTGAGACTGGGTCCGCGGAAGGGAGTGAGTGCGCCACACCTGGGGATAGTGCGCCCATCAAGCCCCTCGCTGCCTGTACCGCTCTGACGGGGAAGGCACAGAGAGCAGGCGCAGCTTTTCCTTCCGCGCTTTTGTGTAACACCCGAGGGCTGGAACCTAGCTCAGCGCGGGGCGCGCTCCATATAGAACAGCCGGGAGCCTGAGCAGCGCAGACGGAGAAAGCAGCGTCAGCCCCTCCCGGCAGCGCCAGCCCGCCCCCGCAGGGCCAGCCCCTCCAGGCAGCCCCAGCCCATCCCCGCGGCGCAAGCCCGTCCCTATAGAGCCAGCCACTCCCTGCCCCGCAGAGCGACGGAACTAGCTACCTGAATAAGAGTCCACCTCCGCCCGCCTGTGTCAGGGCGGAAATGAGGCTCTGAAGAGACCGGCAAACAGAAGCCAAATAAACAAAGGGAACCGCTTCAGAAGGGACTGGTGCAACAGATTAAAATCCCTCTAGGAAACACTGACTACACCGGAGGGGCCTGTAGATATCGAGAAGCATAAGCTGGAACGAGGAGCTATCTGAAACTGAGCCGAACCCACACTGACTGCAACAGCTCCAGAGAAACTCCTAGATATAATTTTACTTTTTTCTCTTTTTTTTTATTTTATTTTTTTTTTATTCTTTTCTTTTTTTTCTTTTTTCTTTCTTCTCTTTTATTTTCCTTTAAAATCCCCTATTACTCCCCCATTACTCCTTAACTTTCATTTCCACAGACTTTTACGATTTTTTAATTAGGGGGAAAAAAAAAATTTTTTTTTCTTCTTTTTCTTTCTTTTTTTTTCTTTCCTTTTTCTCTTCTATTTTCTATTTTTCTTTTTCTCTTATTTCTTTTAAAGTCCTCTAGTACTCCTCTACTACTCCTTAATTTTCATTTTCAATACACTATAACCTTACCAAAAAAAAAAGAAGAGAAGCCCTATTTTTAAACCAAAGATTATTCTCTCCCAATCTTGACTCTCCGTTTTCTACCTCAGAACACCTCTATTTCCTCCTTTCCCCTTCTCTTCCCAATCCAATTCTGTGAATCTTTGTAGGTGACTGGGCTACGGAGAACACTCTGGGAACAGACAGCTGCGTAGATCTGTCTCTCTCCTCTTGAGTCCCCCCTTTTCTCCTCCTGTTCATCTCTATCTCCCTCCTCCCTCTCCTCTTCTTCATGTAACTCTGTGAACCTCTCTGGGTGTCCCTAACGGGGGAGAATCTTTTAGCCATTAACCTAGAAGTTTTCTTATCAGGGCTGTATAGTTGGAGAAGTCCTGAGACTACAGGAAGAAGAAAATTGAAATCCAGAGGCAGGAGACTTAAGCCCAAAACTTGAGAACACCAGAAAACTCCTGACTACATGGAACTTTAAGTAATAAGTGACCGTCCAAAAGCCTGCATACCTACACTGAAACCAACCACCACCCAAGAGCCAATAAGTTTTAGAGCAAGACATACCACGAAAATTCTCCAGCAATGCAGGAACATAGCCCTGAACATCAACATACAGGCTGCCCAAGGACACACCTAACACATAGACCCATCTCAAAACTCATTACTGGGCACTCCATTGCTCTCCAAAGAAAAGAAATCAAGTTCCACGCACCAGAACACTGACGCAAGCTCCCCTAACCAGGAAATCTCGACAAGCCAATCGTCTAACCCCACCCACTGGGTTAATCCTCCACAATAAAAAGGAACCACAGACCTCCAGAATACAGAAAGCCCACTCCAGATACAGCAATCTAAACAAGATGAAAAGGCAAAGAAATACCCAACAGGTAAAGGAACATGAAAAATGCCCACCAAGTCAAACAAAAAAGGAGGAGATAGGAAATCTACCTGAAAAAGAATTTAGAATAATGATAATAAAAATGATCCAAAATCTTGAAAACAAAATGGAGTTACAGATAAATAGCCTGGGAACAAAGATTGAAAAGATTCAAGAACTGTTTAATAAAGACCTAGAAGAAATAAAAAAGAGTCAATTAAAAATGAACAATGCAATGAATGAGATCAAAAAGACTTTGGAGGGAACCAAGAGTAGAATAACGGAGGCAGAAGATAGGATAAGTGAGGTAGAAGATAAAATGGTGGAAATAAATGAAGCAGAGAGGGAAAAAAGAAAAAAGAATCAAAAGAAATGAGGACAACCTCAGGGACCTCTGGGACAATGTGAAATGCCCCAACATTCGAATCATAGGAGTCCCAGAAGAAGAAGACAAAAAGAAAGGCCATGAGAAAATACTCGAGGAGATAATAGCTGAAAACTTCCCTAAAATGGGGAAGGAAATAGCCACCCAAATCCAAGAAACCCAGAGAGTCCCAAACAGGATAAACCCAAGGCGAAACACCCCAAGACACATATTAATCAAATTAACAAAGATCAAACACAAAGAACAAATATTAAAAGCAGCAAGGGAAAAACAACAAATAACACACAAAGGGATTCCCATAAGGATAACAGCTGATCTATCAATAGAAACCTCCAGGCCAGAAGGGAATGGCAGGACGTACTGAAAGTAATGAAAGAGAATAACCTACAACCTAGATTACTGTACCCAGCAAGGATCTCATTCAGATATGAAGGAGAATTCAAAAGCTTTACAGATAAGCAAAAGCTGAGAGAATTCAGCACCACCAAACCAGCTCTTCAACAAATGCTAAAGGATCTTCTCTAGACAGGAAATGCAGAAAGGTTGTATAAACGTGAACCCAAAACAACAAAGTAAATGGCAACGGGACCACACCTATCAATAATTACCCTAAATGTAAATGGGTTGAATGCCCCAACCAAAAGACAAAGATTGGCTGAATGGATACAAAAACAAGACCCCTATATATGCTGTCTACAAGAGACCCACCTCAAAACAAGAGACACATACAGACTAAAAGTGAAGGGCTGGAAAAAAATATTTCACGCAAACGGAGACCAAAAGAAAGCAGGAGTCGCAATACTCATATCAGATAAAATAGACTTTCAAATAAAGGATGTGAAAAGAGACAAAGAAGGACACTACATAATGATCAAAGGATCAATCCAAGAAGAAGATATAACAATTATAAATATATATGCCCCCCAACATAGGAGCACCGCAATATGTACGGCAAATGCTAACGAGTATGAAAGAGGAAATTAATAGTAACACAATAATAGTGGGAGACTTTAATACCCCACTCACAACTATGGATAGATCAACTAAACAAAAAATTAACAAGAAAAACACAAACCTTAAATGACACAATGAACCAGCTAGACCTAATTGATATCTATAGGACATTTCACCCCAAAACAATCAACTTCACCTTTTTCTCAAGTGCACACGGAACCTTCTCCAGAATAGATCACATCCTGGGCCATAAATCTGGTCTTGGAAAATTCAAAAAAATTGAAATCATTCCAGTCATCTTTTCTGACCACAGTGCAGTAAGATTAGATCTCAATTACAGGAAAAAAATTGTTAAAACTTCAAACATATGGAGGCTAAATAACACGCTTCTGAATAACCAACAAATCATAGAAGAAATCAAAAAAGAAATCAAAATATGTATAGAAATGAATGAAAATGAAAACACAACAACCCAAAACCTATGGGACACTGTAAAAGCAGTGCTAAGGGGAAGGTTCATAGCATTACAGGCTTACATCAAGAAACAAGAAAAAAGTCAAATAAATAACCTAACTCTACACCTAAAGCAATTAGAGAAGGAAGAAATGAAGAACCCCAGAGTTAGCAGAAGGAAAGAAATCTTAAAAATCAGGGCAGAAATAAATGCAAAAGAAACTAAAGAGACCATAGCAAAAATCAACAAAGCTAAAAGCTGGTTTTTGAAAAAATAAACAAAATTGACAAACCATTAGCAAGACTCATTAAGAAACAAAGAGAGAAAAACCAAATTAACAAAATTAGAAATGAAAATGGAGAGATCACAACAGACAACACTGAAATACAAAGGATCATAAGAGACTACTACCAGCAGCTCTATGCCAATAAAATGGACAACTTGGATGAAATGGACAAATTCTTAGAAAAGTATAACTTTCCAAAACTGAACCAGGAAGAAATAGAAGATCTTAACAGACCCATCACAAGCAAGGAAATCGAAACTGTAATAAAAAATCTTCCAGGCAAACAAAAGCCAAGGACCAAGATGGCTTCACAGGCTGAATTTTCTACAAAAATTTAGAGAAGAGCTAACACCTATCTTACTCAAAACCTTCCAGAAAATTGCAGTAGAAGAAAGCTTCCAAACTCATTCTATGAGGCCACCATCACCCTAATTCCAAAAACCAGACAAAGATGCACAAAAAAAGGGAAAACTACAGGCCCAATATCACTGATGAAACATAGATTGCAAAAATCCTAACAAAAATTTCTAGCAAACAGGAATCCAAACAACATATTTAAAAAAATTCATACACCACGACAAGTGGGGCTTTATCCCAGGAATGCAAGGATTCTTTAATATCTGCAAATCCAAGTCAATGTAATACAACCACATTAACAAAATTTGAAAGATAAAAACCATAATGATTTATCTTCAATAAGATGCAGAGAAAGCCTTTGACAAAATTCAACACTCATTTATGATTAAAACTCTCCAAAAAGCAGGATAGAAGGAACATACCTCAACATAATAAAAGCTATATATGACAAACCCACAGCAAGCATCACCCTCAATGGTGAAAAATTGAAAGCATTTCCCCTGAAATCAGGAACAAGACAAGGGTGCCCACTCTCACCACTACTATTCAACATGGTGTTGGAAGTTTTGGCCACAGCAATCAGAGCAGAAAAAGAAGTAAAAGGAATCCAGATAGGAAAAGAAGAAGTGAAACTCTCACTGTTTGCAGATGACATGATCCTCTACATAGAAAACCCTAAAGACTCTACCAGAAAATTACTAGAGCTAATCAATGAATATAGTAAAGTTGCAGGATATAAAATTAACACACAGAAATCCCTTGCATTCCTATATACTAACAATGAAAAAACAGAAAGAGAAATTAAGGAAACAATACCATTCACCATTGCAACAAAAAGAATAAAATACTTAGGAGTATATCTACCTAAAGAAACAAAAGACCTATACATAGAAAACTATAAAACACTGATGAAAGAAATCAAAGAGGACACAAACAGATGGAGAAACATACCGTGTTCATGGATTGGAAGAATCAATATTGTCAAAATGGCTATTCTACCCAAAGCAATCTATAGATTCAATGCAATCCCTATCAAGCTACCAACGGTATTTTTCACAGAACTAGACCAAAGAATTTCACAATTTGTATGGAAATACAAAAGACCTCGAATAGCCAAAACAGTAGTAATCTTGAGAAAGAAGAATGGAACTGGAGGTAATCAACCTGCCTGACTTTCAGACTCTACTACAAAGCCACAGTCATCAAGACAGTTATGGTTACTGGCCACAAAGACAGAAATATAGATCAATGGAACAGAATAGAAAGCCCAGAGATAAATCCACGGAACCTTATGGACACCTTATCTTTTGACAAAGGAGGCAAGAATATACAATGGAAAAAGACAACCTCTTTAACAAGTGGTGCTGGGAAAACTGGTCAACCACTTGTAAAAGAATGAAACTAGCACACTTTCTAACACCATACACAAAAATAAACTCAAAATGGATTAAAGATCTAAATGTAAGACCAGAAACTATAAAACTCCTAGAGGAGAACATAGGCAAAACACTCTCGACATAAATCACAGCAAGATCCTCTATGACCCACCTCCCAGAATATTGGAAATAAAAGCAAAACTAAACAAATGGGACCTAATGAAACTTAAAAGCTTTTGCACTACAAAGGAAACTGTAAGTAAGGTGAAAAGACAGCCCTCAGATTGGGAGAAAATAATAGCAAATGAAGAAACAGACAAAGGATTAATCTCAAAAATATACAAGCAACTCCTGCAGCTCAATTCCAGAAAAATAAATGACCCAATGAAAAAATGGGCCAAAGAACTAAACAGACATTTCTCCAAGGAAGACATACAGATGGCTAGCAAACACATGAAAAGATGCTCAACATCACTCATTGTCAGAGAAATGCAAATCAAAACCACAATGAGGTACCATTACACGCCAGTCAGGATGGCTGCTATCCAAAAGCCTACAAGCAATAAATGCTGGAGAGGGTGTGGAGAAAAGGGAACCCTCTTACACTGTTGGTGGGAATGCAAACTAGTATAGCCGCTATGGAAAACAGTGTGGAGATTTCTTAAAAAATTGGAAATAGAACTGCCATATGACCCAGCAATCCCACTTCTGGGCATACACACTGAGGAAACCAGATCTGAAAGAGACACGTGCACCCCAATGTTCATCGCAGCACTGTTTATAATAGCCAGGACATGGAAGCAACCTAGATGCCCATCAGCAGATGAATGGATAAGGAAGCTGTGGTACATATACACCATGGAATATTACTCAGCCATTAAAAGAATTCATTTGAATCAGTTCTAATGAGATGGATGAAACTGGAGCCCATTATACAGAGTGAAGTAAGCCAGAAAGATAAAGAACATTACAGCATACTAACACATATATATGGAATTTAGAAAGATGGTAACGATAACCCTATATGCAAAACAGAAAAAGAGACACAGAAATACAGAACAGACTTTTGAACTCTGTGGGAGAATGTGAGGGTGGGATATTTAAAAAGAACAGCATGTATACTATCTATGGTGAAACAGATCACCAGCCCAGGTGGGATGCATGAGACAAGTGCCTGGTGCACTGGGAAGACCCAGAGGAATCGGGTGGAGAGGGAGGTGGGAGGGGGGGATCGGGATGGGGAATACGTGTAAATCTATTGCTGATTCATGTCAATGTATGACAAAACCCACTGAAATGTTGTGAAGTAATTAGCCTCCAACTAATAAAAAAAGAAAAAAAAATCATTGAATCAAAATGGTTAGTTCTTTTAATGCATAAAATAAATATATTGAAAATGCAATTACTATTTATTCAAATTTAAACTCAATGCAGTTAATCACAATAAAGATTTATGAGTTTAAATTTAAAGAGTTATGTGGAGTATATTTTGTTTTGATATTACATTTCTATATTGCTTTATCAATTTTTGTATAATTTAATTTAGATAAAAAATTTTTAATGTGTTCAATTTATTTTTCAATCAAACATATTAAATACATTTTATTGATTTAGCAAGAACAACTTGGTAGCCAGGAAAATATTTTCACTCTCTATTTCTGAAAAATTTCTACAAAGAAGCAAAAATTAATGTTGGTATTTCATCCTTCATACAGTGGTATATTTTTTTAAAATAGAGCACTACTGCCTCACCACAAATAGAAGAAAGAATATTATGATAATGAACACCCCCTCATGCAAAGTACAATTCCCCTACAGAATTTAAGACAGAATCAGACATAAAGCAGCTATTTGATTAACAAGTCTGGATCCCAGAGTCCCATTTATTTGCAACAGCCACATGCTGCAGTTAAGGTTGTTGATGCTCATATGCAAAGAGTATACTCCATGCCATAAGGCCTGAACTTGACTGGACCACATGATAGCTATAAAGCCCTTTTTATGAGTATAAAACTGGCACAAAAAGTGTACATAAAGGAGAGGAACTGGCCTCTTTAGTGGCTCTCTTCTGTGCCCATATCATAATTTATGCTTCCCAAATGTTAATTCTTTTATCAAAAGGAAAAGCAAGATGAAATAATACAAGAGAAGACTATTGACAGAAAATTTCCTCTGCTGTGTGTGTGTTCCTTCCATGGTACACCTTCTTAAAACCTATCCTATGCATGTCATTGCAAATCCATTTTCCCCTACTTCTTAGGAGATAGAGCCAGTGATAGCGGAGCTTCCTACTTCTGCAGGACAAAATTCCTCTGCAACTTGTTCCTTCTAGTTTTTATACTTATTTTCCATCATGGTGGATTGGTTAGAAATATGATGTGGCTTACCACCCTTGTATTCTTTTAACTCTTCAGAGATGACACTCATCTTAACCTGCCCATCCCTCACCCCTGCCCTCAGGTGATTTTTTTTTTTTTCCTCAGGTGATTTTAATTTTGACTTTGTATCTTGGCTGGTAGGAATATGATTTCAGGAGCTTCTACCTGACTTTCCCCACTGCTATTGCTCTTACCCCACAGACCAAGACTGAATGTGAGGGTTCCATCAACTGTCAAGTATTATGATCCCTTATGACTGGCACTTATAAGACCTGAGCAAAGACTCTATCACCAGGTTTCCGTATGTTCACACTCTAAGATGGTGGTATCAGGTTTCTCACTGCTATAGTGGGAGGTTACATATATACCAGGGAGAATGTTTAATGATCCATGCAGTAATGGCTTACAGCCGGAAACATTAGCATCATGGTAATATGGATGGGATTGTAGAAGACTAAATGGACATTAGGTGAAAACTAAGGAAATCTGAAGAAAGTGTGGGCTTATCTAACAAGATATCAATATTAGTTGACAAGTTGTGACACATGGGCCAGGATAATTTTAGATATTAATAATATAGGAAATTGATTGTGGTTATATGGGAAATGGGGACTTCCCTGGTGGCTCAGCGGTAAAGAATCTGCCTGCAATGAAGGAGTTGCAAAAGACACAGGTATGATCCCTGGGTCAGGAAGATTCCCTAGAGGAAACCATGGCAACCCACTCCAATATTCTTGCCTGGAGATTCCCATGGACAGAGGAGCCTGGCGGGTTACAGTCCACAGGGTCGCAAAGAGTCGGACATGACTGAGTGACTTCACTTTACATGGTAAATATCTGTACTACATTTGTAGTATTTATATAAAGTGAAAGTGAAAGTTTCTCAGTTGTATCCAACTCTTTGCAATCCCACGGACTATATAGTCCATGGAATTTTCCGGACCAGAATACTGGAGTGGGTAGCCTTTCCCTTCTCCAGGGGAATCATCCCAATCCATGGATCAAACCCATGTCTCCTGCATTGCAGGTGGATTCACTACCAGCTGAGCCCAGTATTTATATCAGTTTATCATTATTCTAAATTTTTTAAAGTTAAAAAAATATATAGATAGCATCCTTTGAATGCCAACTCTCTATCATACACTTTAAAATTCAATTCCATTAAATGTGAATAATAAAATCTACCTAATGAAGTTGTTGTGAGACATCAATGACCAATGTACAAAAAGACCCTGAGATATAGGGGAGGATCCCAGTTAAAAAAAAAAAAAAAAAGGGATGGGTTTTCACTAATTATATTACTGAAATGTCACAAGAAAGTTTTTCAATAGTTGTCATACCGTTTATTGACCACCATAGAGAAAACTGAAGTGCCAAAAGATTGGCTAAAATGTGATAGTCTCAGAGGTAACACAATGACACTGTACCATGTGCATTTATTTCAAACAGTAACAACATCTGGCAAGTTCAATATATTTAATTACTTTGCTTATTATCTCTTCTGTGACATAAAGGCAAATAATGTCTCTTTGCCTTTTGAGGCTTCCCTTGAGGACACTTAGGATGTATAGCTTAAAATAATGAGTAAGAACCTAGAAATTTATCACTGCTCAATATAGTTCTAATGGACAATATAATACATACTTCTGATAATAACTCTGAAGAAGTAGATAACTTCATTCCTCTTCTTCACTGAGTAGAAAATACAGACTTTTCCTATAACTTTAATAGTGTCCCAAATGTCTGCATTTCTTCCATATGTGTAGCAAAAGTCCGTGTTTTAATGGACTAGTCAAACGAAACAGTGGAATTTATGTAAATTCATCACACATATATGAAGCCCAGTCAAAATCATTTCCCTTTCATATTTTGGGTGGAGATGATTTTAAAAATGACATTGCAAATGATGTTGAAAGCCTTCTCCACTCTGTATCTTTGCTCTCCTATGTAAAAGACCCTTCTTGATGACAGTTGATCTCAATTCCATCACAGATCTCTGACACTCTTCACTCTTGATTACTGATAAATCACTGCCTTCCTCATACGGATCATCTGCCCCTTCAGATTAGAGTGGCAGCATCAAGAGTAGCAAACCCTAATATTATGTGTATCTTTCTCTCATGGAATAGCCTTCCTTTTTACAGAGTAGGCTTGGACAGTATGTGAGCCATGAACTTCCAGATGTTCAAGTTGGTATTAGAAAAGGCAGAGGAACCAGAAATCAGATTGCCAGCACCTGTTGGATCATCAAAAAAGCAAGAGAGTTCCAGAAAAACATATATTTCTGCTTCATTGACTATGCCAAAGACTTTGACTTTGTGGATCACAACAAATTGTGGAAAATTCTGAAAGAGATGGGAATATGAGACCACTTGACCTGCTTCTTGAGAAATCTGTATGCCTGTCAGGAAGCAACAGTTAGAACTGGATATGGAACAATAGACTGGTTCCAAATAGGAAAAGGGGTATGTCAAAGATGTATATTGTCACCCTGCTTATTTAACTTATATACAGAGTACATCATGAGAAACGCTGGGCTGGATGAAACACAAGCTGGAATCAAGATTGTCGGGTGGAGAGGGAGGTGGGAGGGGGGATCGGGATGAGGAATACATGTAACTCCATGGCTGATTCATGTCAATGTATGACAAAACCCACTGCAATGTTGTGAAGTAATTAGCCTCCAACTAATAAAAATAAATGAAAAAAAAATTTAAAAAAATAAAAAAAAGGACAGATGCAGGATTGCAAGAAAATAATGTTATTAAAATTTGATTACCTGAAAAAAAAAAAGATTGCCGGGAGAAATATCAATAACCTCAGATATGCAGATGACACCACCCTTATGGCAGAAAGTGAAGAACTAAAGAACCTCTTGATGAAAGTGAAAGAGGAGAGTGAAAAAGTTGGCTTAAAGCTCAACATTCAGAAAACTAAGATCATGGCATCTGGTCCCATCACTTCATGGCAAATAGATGGGGAAACAGTGGAAACAGTAGCTGACTTTATTTTTTGGGACTCCAAAATCACTTCAGATGGAGACTGCAGCCATGAAATTAAAAGATGCTTACTCCTTGGAAGAGAAGTTATGACCGACGTAGACAGCATATTGAATAGCAGAGACATTACTTTGCCAACAAAGGTCAGACTAGCCAAGGCTATGGTTTTCCCAGTGGTCATGTATGGAGGTGAGAGTTGGACTATAAAGAAAGCTGAGCACAGAAGAATTGATGCTTTTGAACTGTGGTGTTGGAGAAGACTTGAGAGTCCCTTGGACTGCAAGGAGATCCAACCAGTCCATCCTAAAGGAGATGAGTACTGGGTGTTCATTGGAAGGACTGATGCTGAAGCTGAAACTCCAATACTTGGGCCACCTGATGTGAAGAACTTACTCATTTGAAAAGACCATGATGCTGGGAAAGATTGAGGGCAGGAGGAGAAGGGGACGACAGAGGATGAGATGGTTGGACGGCATCACCAGATTCAATGGACAAGAAGTTGAGTAAACTCCGGGAGTTGGTGATGGACAGGGAGGCCTGGCGTACTGCAGTCAATGGGGTCGCAAAGACTCAAGACACGACTAAGTGAACTGAACTAAAATGAGTGTCACTACAGGGAAGAGAATTCGAAATTTCCAAAGCCAGTTTCAGACAATGCAGAAATCACTCCTGACTCAAACCTTTCCCAAATTTCCCCAGAGCTATTTTTATGTACCACCGACTTGTCAGCACGTCTTCACTCCAGTTGTTGATAGATTTCCATTTCCTCTTACATAGGTTTCTCAGACCTCATAAACATCACCTGAAGTGAAGAGGCTGTATTTCCATTTGCTATGTTCCTTCACATTGCTTGTCATTGTTGTTGCTAAGTCGTGTCCAGCTCTTTGCAACTCCACAGACTGCAGCATGCCAGGTTTCCCCGTCCTTCACTATCTCCAGAGTTTGCTCAAACTCGTGGCCATTGTGTTACTGATGCCATCCAACCCTCTCATCCTCTGTCACCCCCTTCTCCTCTTGCCTTCCATCCTTCCCAGCATGAAGGTGCTTTCCAATGAACTGGCTTTTCGCATCAGGTGGCCAGAGTATTGCTTGTTAATTGCAGTTGAGAAATTTCTTGAGCTTTTCTTGAGGTTCGGGAACCTTGTCTACTGGGAATATTCTGAAAACCTCTAGGGGGCAGTGTTGCCTAACACCACAGAGCTTGAACCATACCTCAGTTGTGACCCAGTTAGCTTCCTTATAGAGTAACTGTCTTATGAATAGGCCACATTTAGTCACTTTAAAAATGTTTAATGCCAAGGACTTCAAGCATTGAATAAGCATTCTCTGATTGTAGCATATGTTACTCTTGTATCTGAATCTACATGATCATTAACTCAGAAGTAATACAAATTTCTATCAATCCTTATAATTTCTTAGTATCTAATACATATTGCTACACTAAACTCATAACTGATTTGGTTTAGGATATGATCTTAAATAACAATATATTACTATAATGTGTTGTTGTTTTAAATTGTTTACTTTTCTTATTTTTATATAATTATTTTATATTTTATTATATAAAACATTTTCAAAGCAAACATTCTGATTTCAAAACATTTTACAGTACTTAATAAAGTCTCTGGTACAAAAGTATATAGTCTGGAAAAAAACAAGTATTTTAATGTCCTTAATCAAAAAATATTTCCTTTAGGTAAAGGGACAAAAATTAATAGCCATCTAAAATAATAAAAAGGTCAATTTTATGCAAAATGTAAAATGAATTCATATAATTATGCTATTAATTCATTTATATGTGCATTCATTTTAGTTTTCAGCCTAATTTTTTTAAGAAAGTTGCATGCATGCTAGTACTTCCTGGGGAGCCAGGTTTTAAATATAATAAAAATAAATTAAAATATATAATTATATGCATGAGAAGAAAGCAAAGGACAAAATAAAATTAACTCTAGTCTCATGTCAGATAGCATTATACTTTTTTACTGTACAATGCCTGACTGAATTTATTTATTTTACTATTATCTCTTTTAGAGAGAGAGCTTCCCAGGTAGCTCAATGGTAAAGAATCTGCCTGCCAAACAGGAGACACAGGTTCCATGCCTGGGTTGGAAAGACCCCCTGGAGAAGGAAATGACAACCCACTCCAGTATTCTTGCCTGGAAAATTCCATGGATGGAGGAGCCTGGTAGGCTACAGTCCCTGGGGTCACAAAGAGTCAGACACAACTTAGTGACTAAACAACAGCAACATTTTAGAGAGAGACAAAATAAAACAAATCACTGATCGCATCATTCATTTCTAGAGCTGTTCCTGAAGATACTCTTCAATAAAATTACTTCAAGCAATCCTCTGTCTCAGAGTTTGCTTTTGAGGACACCTAACCTAAGACAGTGGGTACAGCTTGGAGCATCTAAGTGTGAATTAAATAAAGGAATGAAATAAGCACTAATGCAAGGTAGTTCCTGAACGTTAAAAAAACAGCAAACAGGGCTTCCCTGGTGGTCCAATTGTTAAGGATTTGCCTTGCCTTGGAGGATACATGGGTTTGATCCTTGGTCCAGAAAGATCCCACATGCCGTGAGACAGCTAAGCCTGTGCCCACAGCTACTGAAGCCTGTGAGTCATAGAGACTGTGCCCTGGAACCAGAGAAGCAACCGCAATGCGAAACCTGTGCGCTGCAACTAGAGAGCAGGCCCCACTCTCCACGGCTAGAGAAAGCTCTCCTGCAGCAACAAAGACCCAGTACAGCCAATAATAAATTAAGTAAGTTTTAAAAAATTGTGCACCATTCTAGAAACAAACAAGCACACTTAATTTCTATGTAGCTTCATTGATAAGTGGACTCTTTCAAATTTTATCATATTTTAGTTTGACAGTAGCTAAAATACAGTAGATGCACTGTTTTTAGATACTAAAGTAGCATACTTTAGTGCAATTTGCATTTAGTTATATTTAAAATAAGATTAATGTACATAACGTAACACAAAATTATTAGAAATATACTCAAGGAAAGTAAATATGCATTCATTTGAATATTCCATATATTTCCAACAATTCTCTAATACAGAAAAATTATCAATATTTTTGAATAGTACCATTTCATAGTTATCAATCTGTCAGTTTGTCAGAATTTAAGGCATTTTTTTTCTTTTACTTGTTCAATCCTATGATAATGTTTAGGGAGTGCCATACATTAGGCCATAGAGATATTTCCATAGAAAAACTTTAGCAAGAAGTTCTACGGTATGTTAAAACTATTACCTAACTAATAACAAAGGGAAAATCTATGTAGACACTATTTTTGATTTAAAAGTTATGAGATCCTTGATGACACAGGGGTTTAATACTGCTCTATGAATTTTAGTAGATTATGTAACAAGAGAGTTTGATTGAATGATGTCATCTAATGTCACTCAAAGCTTGGAAGCTAATCAGAAATATCTAAATAACTTTTCTAAAACCCTTCCTAAGTCTAATCAGAGAGATTCTTTTTTGCTTTCTGGAATTCAATTGCTATTGATGTATATTTTCTTCAAAAATCTCCACATTGATTCAAATGTTTAAACAGGTTTGGCTACAATAAATTATAAACCCTGTGAAAACCTTGCTCCTGTGATACTGACAAAAGACGTGAGCCATTAAAATTTCCCACATATTTAAGAAACTTATATTTTGGTTCTTTGAGAGTTTTTGGCTCCTAACTGCAGAAAATCCTGTAACAGAGTCAAATCTTGTTGTCTGGTTTAGATTAAGCTACTTGACAGATGAAAATAAGTATATACTGACATAATTTTAAGAGGCAAATAATTTCATAGGCATAAAGTTATTTTTATGCTGGAAAGTAAAAGTATATACATGATTATCTCGAAATTCATTTAATTACTCTCATATTTCACAGTGTTGAAAACAGCCATCTGTTTATTTGATGAAGAAAGGAAGAGAATGTTTATTCTAGCAACTTATATACTATCATAATAAAAAGAGCAGAAAAGACTAAGTAAATATCTACAAATGAAATGATGCTGATTCAATGATGCTGTGAGCAGGATAAATTGAAAATAAATAAAGTGACCTGGAGAAGGGAATGGCAACCCACTCCAGTATTCTTGCCTAGAAAATACCATGGGACAGAGGAGCCTGGCAGGCTACAGTCCAGGAAGGGTTTCAAAGAGTCAGACAAAACTGAGTGACTAACGCTTTCACTAAAGGGGGATAAAACTAAGAGGTTATAATGAAAAGAAAATATTAGGTGATACATATCTGTGTCAAACTTGACCAAAGAACTGATAGGATAAGGGATGCTGGCAATGGTTTGTAGAGTTACATACTCTCACAGAGCAGTCCATGCTGGGATGCATTCAGCTCGTCCTGATAGAATTCTCAGGCACCATTCCCTTAGGTACCAGAACTGTTGCTTGTCAATGACTCAGCCAAATCTCTTTCTAGATATTTCTTCAATCTCAAGTCAGTAACCAGCTGGTTCAAAGGTCAGTCCCTTATATCAGCATTCACAGAACTCTGGGCTGTAAGACAATTTTCCATAGTTCTCTTTCTCTCTCTAATTCCTGCACATCTCTTACAAACAGAGGCACAGACTGTAAGTGTGTGTACACAGTATATCTGCTTGGAAGCTAGAGGTAGGGCATATCTCTGGGAAAAGGGGAAGGTTTGCTTCACCTCTTGGAAGATAGAGATAGTGTCTCCTTCAATAGCAATTACAGGCCTGTGTATTGCCGTTATAAAATATGTGAGTTCCTTAAGTTCAGAGTCTCTCTTCTGTACATCAACTCACTGCGCACAGCCATTTATCTTCTCCCATCATACTGACCCTATGGGATTTGGTTGCAAGAGGAGCTGACATAAATACACCGGTGATCATGGCGCTCACTGTGTGTAAGAAAGTCCTTCTTCTCTGGCCCAGGAATCAGGTGCCTTCCTATTAGCATCCCTAAAACTGTGGGAAGTAACTTGTTAGCTTGTAAGTAGAGCAAAATCTTAGACTTTTCACCCTTCCTGACATTCTTAGGACCCTCTGAGCTCCAGATCTCCTTGGGATGAGGTGAGGTCCCTGTTCTAAATCCAGATAAACTTTTTCTTCTGCTCAATCTTGATTCCCTTGCAGTGATGTTCTTGTAAACACTCTTGATTAAATTCATTTCAAGCAACTTTCTGGCTCAGAGTCCGTTTCTGAGGAAACCTGACTTGAGACTGTGAGGCGAGCAGAAGTAACGCAACTTAGATTAGGAGTAGGCCTTCCCACTTGGTAAGATTATCAGGTAGCTTTCGCTTAACAATGACCACTGTTTGCCAATTAGGCACTTAACACTGACCGATGTTTGCCAATTAGGAAATTAGGAACGGGGCGGAAACCCCCAGGAAAGTCCCGCGGGTGCGAAAGTATTGACCAATGAAATTGCTTTGCAGACGTGTAACCAATCCGCTTCTCACCCTATAAATTTGTGTAACAGCTTGGGCTCGGGGCTCTCTGACCCGCACCACTGCGTTGGTTGCGAGTGGAGAGTCCTGGCTCGAGTCAGTAATAAACTTCCCTTCCTGCGAGTTGCATTGTCTTGGAGGCCTTCTCTCTTCCCGCTCGGGGATTCGGACATCGGGCATAACAGAGACAATGGGTGCCATGAGTTGCATAATGAAGCAGATTTGACAGTGGGATTTGGGGACTCAGTCCCTGCTACTGGTAGAATGCAAAGCAGGACCTCATCACTAAGAGCCTGTGGTGATCTCTAGTAATGACAGTGTTGAGTAATGACACTGTTGAAAGTTTTATTGTCGTAAACTAAAATGGAATAATGCACTGATGAGCACTTAATCAATGCTCCAGGAAGAAAACTAAAAGTTACATATTAAAAAACAAAAGTGCTACAGGTATTTTATCTTACACAATTGCCTCTGAAAGCTGTTATATTTATATCTGATATGGAGCTTAATGTCCACCGGGCGGGCACTTAGGAAGAAGACAGATGAGAGTGGAAACTCAGAAGGATACAGGAACACAGCACATGCCAGTTACTTCTCCCCCAACTCTTGGGGATGTGAATTTTCCACAGAGGGAGCTGGCATCCTTTGTCACAGAACATAACACACACCTGGTCTAGGAATCAGAGAACCCAAAAGTTCACATTAAGTTGGAGCACATAAAGGCATGAATGCTGTCCCATACCAATAAGGTAAGCCATAGACAAGTGACACATGTGTTACTAAAACACCTTCATTGAACTTCTGAAAGTAAACAAAACAATAGCAACAAAGAAGATTGCATTTCATTTCTGCCCTTCAAATCTTACACACAAAAAAATGTCTCTTGTGACTGATTTTAACTAGAAACATACAAGAAGGAGAGGTCAGGAAAACAGTTGAGTCCTAAATTGACAGAATTTAAAAGCCACAACATTTGACATATTCAAGGCATATGTATGGTTTAGTGTAGTATTGCTAAAAACAATGATATCTGATAGTTATTGCTGAGTGTTGTTGAGTATTATTGTTCCAATGGGAAAGACAATATATGGCTGAAGATAATTACCAGATTAAAGCTAAATAGGAGAGGCAAGGGTTTCCTTGGACATTTTTAAAATAAATTTTCATCTCAGTTAGTTGGAGGGCAATGCAAACAAACTCAGTCTTAGACACAGGAATTAAGTACATGGGTAGAAGACTATAAGTAAAGGCTGAATTTTTAGTAGATCATGATGCTTGTTGAGAAACAATGGGACTCTGAGACTTGGGGTGGAACCCAAGATTTCCCTGTATTCTCTGGGCATGCAGAAATGCTCCATGTCCCTAATTTGATGAACTTCTTCCTTGAATGCCAACATGCCCTCCTCAGGATCATTCCTAACCTCCTTATCCCCTGGTTGCCAAGTCAACAACTAAGGTCAAGTCACAATATGATATGGAAAGGGATATGCTGGTCCTACTGAGGCAGGAAAGAGGCTATATTTTGATGACTCTTTAGTATTTAGCCAACAGAAATCAGGAGAGTGTTGAGATCCCAAGGATCCAAGTAAATTGAATGAAATGGGGTATTATGTTGGAAAAATAGAACTTTTTGAAATGAGACTGTTGTCCCATATATATGAAGTAAAACCTGGAAAGGACTAATGTGCTTCTTTATTTGGCTCTTGGAAGCATGGAAAAGAATGGCTCTAAGTAAAATAGAAATTCTTGACCAGGCATTTGTGACTGGCATGGCAGATGGTAAAGGGGAAACTACAGGTGTAGAGAAGTAGGCATGCTACATTGAAAATGCTATTAATACATCACCCTGAATATACCTGAACACAAAGTATTCAGGAAGAGGAATCCTCACTCTATTAAATGAAAAGGAATGCACTGGTGAGGAACACACATAAACATTTGTTGAGACCCTCAAAGATGGCTGCTATCTCTAGGCTGGGGTGGAGGGAAGAAGGTACTATTAGGTAAAGGGGGTATATTAGAACAGAGGTGGTGACAGAACCCCAGACTTATGGAGGTCAGGGAATAAGGTTTAACAATTTGAAATAAAGTAACTTCAAAAACAAATAAGTAGCAAAGTCAGAGTGTCAACCTTTGAGAAGGCAGGAAGGTTGTTTCAAAAGCTTTTGAAGATGGCCATTAAAAAATTACATCTATGTATGGATGTCAGAGTTGGACTGTGAAGAAAGCTGAGCACCGAATAATTGATGCTTTTGAACTGTGGTGTTGGAGAAGACTCTTGAGAGTCCCTTGGACTGCAAGGAGATCCAACCAGTCCATCCTAAAGATCAGTCCTGGGTGTTCATTGGAAGGACTGATGCTGAAGCTGAAACTCCAACACTTTGGCCACCTCATGCGAAGAGTTGACTCATTGGAAAAGACCCTGGTGCTGGGAGGGATTGGGGGCAGGAGGAGAAGGGGGCGACAGAGGATGAGATGGCTTGATGGCATCACTGACTCGATGGGCATGAGTTTGAGTAAACTCCGGGAGTTGGTGATGGACAGGGAGGCCTGGTGTGCTGAGATTCATGGGGTCGCAAAGAGTCAGACACGACTGAGCAGCTGAACTGAACTGAACTGAACTGAAAGGGAAAAAAAAATAGTTAGTCACCAAAGGTATTTTTCAAGTTAAGCAGCCTACAGATATTAAGGAAAGATAGACAGGAGACCAAAATAGATGTCCTAATGAAAATCCAAGACCCTCAAGCCTAATTCCTAGACCTTAGCCAGTTTTCACACCCAGAACTCACTGACTAGAGGAGAAATCAGATTCCCTTGAGGAAAGCCTCTGCAATAACCATGGTAATAATTTCCCAAGCTTTCCCCTAAGGGAACTATAGACATTTATTCAGATAATGAAATGCTGTGCTAAAGAGAATATTTACACACATATAGAACTGCTGAAAACAGTGTCCTCCTCTTATATTTATACCCAAGAATCTGCAGTATCATTACATCATGCCCCCTACTCCATCTGATTGGGGAGAAATGGGGCATATGCAACAAGTGGAGTATTGAACCAGGTCCTTCTTATGGTGAATCCACTCTATAATGGATCTACCCTGTGGTCATTTCTCCATCTTCAATTGTGTAATTAGAGTTGATCATTAACAGAAGCTCAATACTTTACAAACCTCTGAAACAGTCATCCTCCAAACTCAGGTAAGATGCTTAATTGGAGACATTTATTTACATTTTGAATGATAAGGTCCCAGGGAGATTCATTTTGTCTATGAGAACTAGTTTATAGCAGAAAATAAAAGGCTTCTATCTCTCAGGAGATGTGGGTAGGAGGCACAGGAGTCTTTCTCCTATTTAGCCACCCAGATTGATATTTGCTAGATTCCTTGCCTGCTGTACCATAATCTGGCTCTCACTGCATCACCCCAGAAGGTGAAAATTGAACATGAGGAATCACCATAATTTTTGGCCAGAAGTAAATAGTAATCATCTATATTCTAGATACCAAATATTTGCTTTCAGAATAATGTAAATGTATATAAATGTTAAATAAAAAGACATATAGATATAAAGTAGATACAGTATCTATAAAGTAGATATGTATCTATAAAGTAGATACATATAGATAAGTAGATACATTATATGACATATATACAGTATACTATACCATATAAAATATGATAAAATCTAAAAATACATATGAAGTACAGATACATTATTGATAAAATAAATATGTTAAATAAAATACAGATAATATGAATGTAAACACTAAATATAACCTCTAGGTATATATAAAACTAATACATTTATTAAAAATAAAATTAACTTAATGTTAATAAATATAGATACTAAAAATAACTCTACCTATAAATTTTTCTATATCTTATTTTTTAGGTGGTTATTTCAGTGTTGTAATTGATTTCTTTCATCATTTCTAGATATATTTTCAGTATTAATTTTCTAATACAGACTGTGTCCATTTTTTAGTTTCTTTCTCTAGGGAACTCCAATTAGACTTACATTATATATATTATTAATTACCTCTCCATGTATTTAGCCTCTGTTCTGTGTTTCCTATCTTTTTGAATATTTGTGTTATATTGTGTACAAATTTCTTCAAATGTATTTCCCAGTTGGTTCTCTTATCAGCAATAGTTATCATGTCACAAAGTCTTAGTATTGATTTCTCATTTCAACTCTTCAAAATTTTATTTCCAAAAGTTCTAATAGTTCATTTTACATACTTAAGTAGTCATTCAATGTAGAATTTATTTCTCCTTGTTTAAAACATGTGATCTTTTTATTTGAAAATAATCATCATAGTTATTTTTAATTTTATATCTTTAAATCTCAGTACTAAGTTTTTTGCAAAACTCATTCTGCTGGCTTTATTTATGGGAGCTTCTTTCCTTGTGTGTTTAATAATTTTTTATTTAGTTGTTAATTTTCATTGGAAATCTATTTGTGATACTCATTTGAATCTGCAACAATGTAAGGGCCTCCATAAAGAACTGATAGTTATATACAGTGATACACTAAGGCTTCTCTCAAGAACAAATACAATCTCATTTTTGTTTGATAATTTTGGACTACTGAGAGTTAAGTGAAGACTACTTATTACTTAAGTTTTTAAGGAATGAATAAAAACATTTCCCCTCCTTTTTTTTAAATTGGTGTAAGGTATTTCCCCATTGGAGAATGGAATGGCAAACCACTTCAGTATTCTTGCCTTGAGCATCCCATGAATAGCATGAAAAGGCAAAAAGATATGACACTGAAAGATGAACTCCCTAGGTTGGTAGGTGCCCAATATGCTACCAGAGAAGAGTGGAGAAATAACTCCAGAAAGAATGAAGAGATGAAGCCAAAGTGAAAACAACGCCCAGTTACGATGTGACCTCAGGGAATTGGTGATGGACAGGGAAGCCTGGTGTGCTGCAGTCCAGGGGGGTCATGAAGAGTTGGACATGACTGAGTGACTGAACTGAACTGAAGTTATTTCCCATAAATCCCCAAGGGCACTGAGGAGTTATTTTACATTTACCCTTAATATATCAATAGTTTTATAGGGTGAATTCTCTTATTAAACTCATACAAGGCTAGACCTGAAATCTTATTTTCTGAATTGTGAAACTTAAGAACAGGTGAAAACTGAAGCTCTGCTTTTTTTTTTTTTTAATGATTTGGTCGCTCAGACGGTAAAGCGTCTGCCTGCGATGAGGGAGACCCAGGTTCAGTCCCTGGGTTGGGAAGATCCCCTGGAGAAGGAAATGGCAACCCACTCCAGTACTCTTGCCTGGAAAAATCCCATGGATGGAGAAGCCTGGTAGACTACTTCCATGGGGCTGCAAAGAGTTGGACAGGACTGAGTGACTTCACTTTCACTTTCTAGCAATGCTGTTAAGATCAAAAGCTTCTTAAAGGCTGTTTAGTTTTCTCAGTTCCCAATTTCCATTAAAATTAGTCTAGATCAAACCTCCAGAGTCACTGTTTATGAGTGTTCACTGAGTTCCTCCTAGCATCCATCTTTACCACAGTATAAATATCTATAAAATTAGGGAAATTATTTTTGCTATCTATCAGCTCCAGACAGAGATTCCACCTCTATTTCAATCTGCTCTGATTCTTCACTGATTTTCTGCAGTTTTGTTTTTTTTTTTTTTCATTAAGGACCACGGGTCATTTAAAAACTCTTTTTGGGTTAAAAACATGTTTGAGACTTAAGAAGTAGTCCCTCATTACCTTCTCAACAAAATAACATTTAAAATTACACTACCAGTATTTGAATAGCCCATATTTACTAGGTATATTAATGAAGATACATTCAGTTCAGTTCAGTTCAGTCACTTAGTCATGCCCAACTCTTTGCGACCCCATGAATCGCAGCACGCCAGGCCTCCCTGTCCATCACCAACTCCCGGAGTTTACTCAAACTCATGTCCATCGAGTCGGTGATGCCATCCAGCCATCTCATCCTCTGTCGCCCCCTTCTCCTCCTGCCCCCAATCCCTCCTAGCATCAGAGACTTTTCCAATGAGTCAACTCTTTGCGTGAGGTGGCCAAAGTATTGGAGTTTCAGCTTCAGCATCAGTCCTTCCAATGAATACCCAGGACTGATCTCCTTTAGGATGGACTGGTTGGATCTCCTTGCAGTCCAAGGGACTCTCAAGAGTCTTCTCCAACACCACAGTTTCAAAAGCATCAATTTTTTGGTGCTCAGCTTTCTTCACAGTCCAACTCTCACATCCATACATGACCACTGGAAAAACCATAGCCTTGACTAGATGGACCCTTGTAGGGGAACACAAATCATACCCATTATTTGAATAGAGAACATTTTAACATAATTTAAGAAGTAATGAGAGATAAACTAACTGTATGGGTGCAGAGAAAGCTAAAGAAAACAATGGGCTGTAGCCTTCCAGGCGCCTCTGTTCATAGAATTCTCCAGACAAGAATATTGGAGTGGGTTGCCAATCCCTTTTCCAAAGGCTCTTCCCAACCCAGGGATCAAACTCAGGTCTCCTGCATTGCTGGTAGATTCTTCACCCTCTGAGTCACCAGGGGAGCCCCCCCCCCCAAAAAAAAAACAAAAAGACTGCTTATGTTATTCTGCTCAATAACACAGCTTATGCTAATTGGCAGCCACTAAGAGGAGATTCCCATCCTCTCTACCCCTAAAACTAGCCTAGATTTCAGTCAAGAGAGTGGAGCTGTGGCCCACGGAATGGCATAGCAGTTTGCTGAGGTGGGGTAAGCCAGGGCTAGCAGGAAGGAAATCTCCCATTTGGATAACAGTGAATTCAGTAGGAAGCTGTTCATTGTGGTTCCAGCAAAGCTTCTAAGGAGCCACACATGAGGGTATAACAAACTCACCCATAAGCCCTCCTCCTGGGTGCTGAAGAAACTTGCTGGAGGTATTCACTGCTGGGTTGTCTGCAGACACGGACAAGGAACCCCCTCATGAGTAAGGATATGCTGCTGGCCATATCCTAGGAGCAAGAGTGAAAAACCTTCAAAGTCAGGAAAGAGGCTCCTCCTTTCAGCGATCCCTCTTATATTGACAACATCTAACACTTTACTAGCTACCAGGGGTGAAATGTATATCAGATAGGGCTCTAAAGTCACAAACAATACCGAAGATTGAATTGGAATTCATAGGCAATTAACTGGTAATTGAGAAAGTCTCAGTCAGTCAGTTCAGTCGTGTCCGACTCTTCCGGACCCCAAGGACTGCAGCATGCCCGGCTTCTCTGTCCATCACTAACTCCCGGAGTTTAATCAAACTCATGTCCATCGAGTTGGTGATGCCATCCAACCATCTCATCCTCTGTCATCCCCTTTTCCTTCTGCCTTCAATCTTTCTCAGCAAGTTTACCTTTTGGCTAATCAGCTTCCACAAACATACTTACATACCCTTATATACTATGTAGGTATTTAGAGCAGGAGTATTTTTATGTTTACTTTCTACTTGGATGGACATATGTAAACTTTCTTTCTTTATTATGCTCAGCCACTAAATCGTGTCACACTGTTTGCTGCCCCATGGACTGTGGCCCAGCAGGCTCCTCTGCCCATGGAATTTTCCAGGCAAGATACTAAAGTGGGTTGCCACTTCCTACTCCAAGGGATCTTCTGACTCAGGGATTGAACCCCTGTCTCTTGAGTCTCCTGCATTGGTAGGCAGATTCTTTACCAGTAGCATTAGTGGGTAGCATTAGGGAAGCATTAAGGGGTCCTCCAAAAGCCAACTTGAGCCTTATGATTTGAGTGTATGCGACTCACTTGGGTAATGACCCCGGCAAACTCCTTTACGAATATGGAGAAGTAGGGCATAAAAAGGCAGGCACACAATAAAAGATACATTATTAAGTACATTACTACTATGGATAACTAAACTTAATACTTCTGGAAGGCTTTGGGAGTAAATGAAAAAATCATAAAAGAGAATTAGCTCAAACAAGGTCAGTGGGATTCAGTGATATATACAGTATCTCCCATCAGCCACTGGTTGACAAGTTCTGCCAGAGGGCTGAATTTTTTGGCACATCTGACCAGATTCAAAAGTGGACAAAGAAGGCTCTGCCAATTATAGAACATCTTCATGCAAATAGATGTAGCTGCTGGCATTTGGAAGTCAAGCTAGTGTGCATGCAATATCAAAGCGCGCAAACTCTTTCATAATTAAAATTATCATAAATGATATGTCTGTCTAATTATAAATACATAGTGTCTACTAGACATCAAATGTATAAGTCAATACAAGTCATATTTCTGTATTGTCTGATCTCATTTATTACTTCATTCAATCATAAATCAAGAATTTCAAGACCATACATCACACCGAATTTCTTCTATATTCCTGACACTGTAAGTTTCTGGTCATTGAACACTGAACAACACAGGTATGATCACAGTCCTCATGGAACAAAGATTATAGAGTACTTGCTTGAGCTGATATTATGTCAAAAACTAGGACCAGGGTTATAGCTTGATTTCAATTGAAATATTACACTTGAGAAATATTTATAAGATGTAAAATACTAAAAATTATCTTCATTAGACTCAAAAATAATTTTGCTATTTAAAAATAGATTTTAATGAAAATACAGTACCACCTGTGAGTTCAACACTATGTATTATTGTTTATATTATGGAATAATTCCCTATTACAAGTGACATAATTTTAATTAGAAGTCTAAACTTTAATTCATGCTAGGGATTTTTACTCTTTTTTCTATGGGGTCATGGATCTCTAGGTACTTTGTTAAGCTCATATCAATGCTAGACATTCCTATTATGAGTTAAAGGGTAGTCTATAAAGCCCAAAGAGCTCTAAATTGTAAAGTAAGCATCAGTTACTACAGCTCAGATAGAAGTCATCACTGAGAGTAAATAACTAGAAAAGCATACCAATAAATTGAAACTAAAAAAGAAAGAGGACAAAGGCCAGAATGTAAATTAAAATGAGTAGTGCTACTTACAAGATAACTCCCAGGAGCAATAACATTATGACATTATTATTGGGAGACAGAATACATAGGAATTATCAATGACAATTTAACTTAATAAACCAAACAGGAAAGAAACAAAGAAATCTAGATTAAAGACAAGAATATTAAAAGTTGACTATTAGAATAATGGCTGTGTAAACACTTTGTTCAGCCAAGGTACACCTGAATCTGTCAACAATGGTGTTATGCTGGTAAGTCGCGTCAGTTGTGTCTGACTCTGTGCGACCCCATAGACGGCAGCCCACCAGGCTCCCCCGTCCCTGGGATTCTCCAGGCAAGAACACTGGAGTGGGTTGCCATTTCCGTCTCCAGTGCATCAAAGTGAAAAGTGAAAGTGAAGTCACTCAGTCGTGTCCAACTCTTCGCGACCCCACGGACTGCAGCCTACCAGGCTCCTCCATCCATGGGATTTTCCAGGCAAGAGTACTGGAGTGGGGTGCCACTGCCTTCTCTGAATGGTGTTATAGTGGATGTCAACTAGATAAAATTGGTTAGTTCATTTATCCACTAAATAATATTTGAAAGTGTTAGTCACTCAGTCATACACTTACACTTTCAAATATCATTTAGTGGATAAATGACTGACTCTTTGCAATCCCATGGACTGTAGTCCGCTAGACTCCTCTGCCTGTAAAATTCTCCAGGCAAGAATACTGGAGTGGTGAGCCATTCTCTTCTCCAGGAGATCATCTTGACCCGGGGATTGAACCCAGGTCTCCTGCATTGCAAGCAGATTCTTTATGGTCTGAGCCACCAGGGAATCCCAAATAATATTTACCAATCATTTATTATGGTAGGCACATTTTCAGATTCTTAGGAATTAGCAGTGAGTGGAGAAAAGAAGTCACTGGCCTCTTTCTCTAAAGATGTGGAAGACAAAATGAAATAAGCAAATAATGGCTAACAAATGATTAGGTAGCCATAAATCTGCTAGAAAATGTGTATTGATGGCAAGCTACTGTAAGGCAAAGAGGAACCCTCTGCATTCTCTGTGTTTGATTATTTTGTGAAGCCCTGAAACAAAAATTATCAAATCTCATAAAGATCTGGAAGAGCGTGTCCCCATAGAAGGAAGAGCTGATGCTAGACTTAGGTAAAACCATTCTGACATATTCCAGAGCAGCAGAAATGAAATCCCAGTTTGAACAGAGTGAGTGAGGAAAAGAATTAAGTTGGAGAAGCAATGAAGAATCAAGATATCAAATGCCTCATGGGCCATAGTTGAAACTTCAGTTTTAGTATTGGGAGGTGTTGAGATGTAATCTGACATGTTATAAAAGTATCACTTAGGGACACTGTAGATAATTGACTTTAGGAGAGTAGGCATAGAAGCAGAGAGATGAAGGACACAAGGAACGTTTCTTTGTATCCTGACAAAGCCGCCCCACAGTGATCTAGAAGAGAGATGGGGGTACCTTGGACTGTATATCCATGGTAGAAGTAAGGAATATTTACTTCCTCAATCTGGTAGGAATTGCTAAAAATTTGCAATATATATAACAAAGAGAGGATTCAAGAATGACTTCCAAAAATTTTATAAAGCAGTTAAGTTGATTGAGCTGCCAATTAAAAAGAGGTACAACATTAGAAAGAAGCATGCTTGGGGAGAAATGGTTTGCATGGGGAAGGATTTGCTTCTAAGCGCATGTTCTTGTTGGCAGGCTTCAGTTCTTCGTGGGATGTCAACTGAATGCTTCAGCTCCTTGCTGATTGTCAGCAGGTGGCTATCCTCAGTTTTTTGCCTTGTGGGCCTCTCCACATGGTTAAGTGCTTTATCAAAGGCAACAAGAGAGAAATACAATAGAGATTAATTTGCTAGCAAGATAGAAGTTTCAGTCTTATGCAACATAATCACAAAAGTGACATCCCATCATCTTTGTCGTATTTTATGTGTTAGAAGCAAATCATAGATACTGATCACATCCAAAGGGAGGGTACTAGACAAGGTTATGCATTCCAGGGAACAAGGATAATTGGGGGCAATCTTATATCTTTTTGCTATATATATATATAGCAAAGAGAGAGAGAGAGAGTTAATTCTGGGGCTTCCCAGGTGGCACTAGCAGTAAAGAACCTGTCTGCCAATGCAGGAGACATAAGAGGGTTCGATCCCTGGGCCTGGAAGATCCCCTAGAGGAGGGCATGGCAACCCATTCCAGTATTCTTGCTGGGAGAAACCCATGGACAGAGGAGCCTGGTGGGCCACAGTCCACAGGGCCACAAAGAGTCAGACACGATTGAAGTGATTGTGCAAGGACACATGTACATATTAATTCTGATATGCCTATAAGATATACAAGTGATTCTACTGAGTAGTCAGACACACTACTCTAGAATTCAAGGGGTATTTCAAGGTTGGATATAGAAATTTCAGAGTCATAAGTAGATGATATTTATACAAATATGACTGTAGGAGATGCCAAAATGATTGCAGATAGAAAGGGCAAAGGAGTGAACCAAGATCATTATAATATTAGAGACTTAGAAGAATTAGAGATTAAGCAAAAGACATTTTAAAACAGCATTTTGTGAGACAGGAGGAGAAACAGAAAGACTGTGTCTTGACTACTAAGCATAACAATTATTTATAAGAAAAAAAAAGAGTGTCAAATTCTGCTGAGAGAGCAAGCAATAGAAGAGCTAAGTATCTATTGGACGTGGACATTACTGGCAAGATGAGTACTGGTGGACATAAACACTTGCTTGCAATAGATACGAGATAGAAAGGCAGGCTGAAGCAGTAGAAACCCCAAGCACAAGCCCATTTTGAAGAATTTTCTCATAGAGAAGAACTCAGGAATATCCTTGGGAAGTGATCTGAACACCAAGATTGTGGGCTGCCAGACTCCTATGTCCATGGAATCCTCCAGGTGAGACTACTGGAGTGGGCAGCCGTTTCCTTCTCCAGGGGATCTTCCCCACCCAGAGATTGAACCTGGGCCCCCTGCATTGTAGGCAGATTCTTTACCATCTGAGTCACCAGGGAAGCCCAAAGACTAAAATAGGCTTATTTTGATGTAAAAGGTATCACTGCAGGAGTGTGTAACTAAATTTTAATTAGAGCTTTCTCCTTTTTCTTGGGATTTTGGCTGACCCGTGCGGAAGTTGAAAACAATAGATAATAATACCCACATGTTCTAAAGAAAAGAGATAAACATTCTGAAATGTTAAAATTGTTCCATCAAGTTTCCATAATTTTCTCATAATATTCAGATGTGAACATGGCCACTCTAATTCTAACCTTTAATCTTCTTAAATAAATTATTAAAAAACAATTTTTTTTCCTGGTTGAGACCTGTTCCAACACTCATGTCTAGAAGATAAAAAGAACAGGGATAAAAATGATTATTTCCTCTCCAAACGTCCTCCTTATTTGTTCTGCTGCTTCTCTAAAGATTTCCAGGACAATGAATGATTATGGGATAACTAAAGAAAACAGCAATAAAATATTTTTACTTCACTATATTCAATTCTACCTTAGCATTCAAAGAACCTCTACAATAACTGACTTATTCACTTAAAATTTCATACTGTTCAATGGCATACATTTTAAAACTCTCAGGATTTTACACTTTCCATATTTCCCACTCTTCGTATGCCCATACCGGGCTATTTCCTGATTAATAGATGACTCTACAGAGAAATTCTCCCTATTACAAACATAGAATGACTGTGTTCTCACAGCCAGCTTGACCAAGTACGGTCTTTTTTAAGTTTTTTAACTTTATTTTTTCAAGTCTATTTTGCTGATGAGAAAATTCACACATTCTAGCTCTACTAAGAAAGATGTGTAGTCCTCTTCCATTTGATCCTCTCTCCTTTTCCAGAAACCAGAGGCAGTTCCGGCCCACCTCCTGTTTTCACACTTCTCTGGGCAAGAGTCAGACACTAAATTCTCAGTCAAAGCCTGCAGAGAATTTGGAGGCATGTCAATGTTTACCAAGAAATGATCCATGGCTGATTCATGTCAATGTATGACAAAAACCACTACAATATTGTAAAGTAATTAGCCTCCAACTAATAAAAATAAATGAAAAAAAAAAAAGAAAGAAAGAAAGAAATGATCCGCAGTCTTGTTAGAACGAAGTGCGGTCTATCAGCTGTTCCAGGCTCAGCACTCCCCGCCAGAGAGGAAGATGGCCGTTCTCATACCACCAGGGAGCGATATTGATTCCTCTGACAGGATTTTGGGAAAAAGCATTTTTCAATCCCTGCTTTCATAAATTACTTTAAAAAATCTTTTGCTCCGCGCCTCCTAACACAAATTTACAAATGTGTGACATCACACAACACACAGCAGAAAGTACTTTGATTTATCCTGTCAGCCCTTTAAACAACCAGACAGAGCTTGAACTTGCCAGAGAACAGTCAACTCCCTGGGAGAAACTTCAGCGTTTTTGCCACTGCATTATATAGGTATTAACATTTTCTAGGTACACTATGTCAGAAAAAGCATAGAAATCCAATTGAAAACTTCTCTTCAGCCATAAAACCAAGGAAATTTGTATCCAAGCTCTATCAAGGAGAATAAAAGGGAGATTTGTCTGTGCACGGCTTCCCAGGCAGCTCAGTGACGAAGAATCACCTGCCAATGCAGGAGATGAAAGAAATGCGGGTTTAATTCCTGGGTTGAGAAATGGCAACCCACTCCAGTATTCTTGCCTGGAAAAGTCTATGGACAGAGGAGCCTGGCAAGTGAGAGTCCATGAGGTTGCAAAGAGTTGGACATGACTGAACAACTGAGCACACACGCACACACGTATGTGCATTTTGGAAAGCAGTTGAAGAGCAGAGAAGGTGTTTTCTAAGTTGAGCCCATTTAATAAGCTGGCTGTAGTGATGGGAACATCCATGTACAACGGGAGGATCTGTGATACTGAGTGGCTCCAAATGCAATAAGTAAAGCCATAAGTAGTTAGAAAGCAGCCCAATAACAAAATGGCAAGATTTGTCTCAGGAAAACCAAGGTTTAATTTCTACAATAGAAAAGAAGGATGAAAATGCAGAGAGTTAGTCAGATTATTGGTGGAAGATTAAGTTCTCCTGTAATTATATTTATCTGCTCAGTAAAGTAGACAACCAGTTATGCTTAAGAAAAGGTTAGAGGGAGATGTGGAAATATGAAGACAGAAAAATCAGGGGAAATTGTGTTTTTGAAGGTGGGAGAGGAATTGATTAGGAAAATGTTGTAGAATTGCTTGCAGCTTAAAGATCCACCTGAAGTTAGTTGCACATTTAAGTAGAGTTAGATGGTTCGTGTGTGCGTGCATATCTTTTTCACCTTCATTCAGCTTTTTAATTGCAATCACAGAGCAAGTTTAATAGTTCTTTCACTGCATAACAGATCACCACAAACTTAATGGCTTAAAAATGCAACTATGACCTTAAAATGAAACCACAGTTTCATTAGGTCAGAAGTAAGGGCACAGCATAAGTACATTCTTTGTTCAAAGACTACAGTCCTGAAATTAGGATACTGGTGGGGCTCTGTTCTTATCTTGTCTTCCCAGCTCATTCTAGTTGGTTATAGTTGTTCAATTGGTAAGTCATGTCTGACTGTCTGTGACCCCATGGACTATAGCAGGCCAAGCCTCCCTGTCCCTCACTGTCTCCCAGAGTTCACCCAAGTTCATGTCCACTGCATTGACAATGCTACTATTCTAGTTGGTAGCATAATTCAGTTCCTTGTAGCTGTACGTATGAGTCTCATATTTGCTAGGTGTCAGCTGAGCACTGCTTTCATCCCTAGAGACAACTCTCACGCCCTTGCCACATGTTGACTTTCTCTCACACCGTGGTAGCTTGTACCTCTCAGGTCAGCAGGAGAGAGTCTACTGCTGCTTCTTATCCCTTGATAGCTTTCATGATTAGTTTGGGCCCACCCAAAACATTCACCTTTCTGATTAACTCAAAGTCACTGGATTAGAGACAGTAATTAAATCTGCAAAAATGCCTTTAGTCATATAACATAATATAACCATCAGAGTGATATGCCACAATATTCACATATTCTCCTGTTCACAGGCAGGAAATTATACAAGAGTATAAGACATTTGGGGTCATTTCCATTCTCCCTACCACAAGAATAAAAAGAGTTAAGTTTAAAAGGGATATTTTTCTGGGTTTATTCTAATGAATTAAAAGTGTAATAGGATCTAAAAGAGAGGAGAAGAGGATCAATATAATGTTGAGTCATTAGACTTTCACTGGATAAGAAGAAAAACGAAAACATGAGATAATGTTAGATGGTGAAAAAAACCATTTTAATGGATTGATGTTCTTGGTGAAGTCGAATCAGTTTTCAAAAGTGGTACTAGAGAAAACGAGTTCAAAAGTTTGGATTCATTGGGTTATAGAGTGTGTGCAGTGTTGAAAGAGTTTAGACACTGCACTAATCGGTAATAATGAATTTCTAGGTTGTATCCATGGGGATGAGTACTAGAGGTCAAGATGAAAGTGAAAGTCAGTCAGTTGTGTCCGACGCTTTACAACCCCATGGACTATACAGTCCATGGAATTCTCCAGGCCAGAATACTGGAGTATTCTTCTCCAGGGGAACGTCCCACCCCAGGGATTGAACCCAGGTCTCCCACATTGCAGGTGGATTCTTTACCAGCTGAGCCACAAGGGAAGCCCAAGAATACTGGAGTGGGTACCCTATCCTTTCTCCAGCAGATCTTCCTGACCCAGGTATCGAACCAGGGTCTCCTGCATTTCAGGCTAATTCTTTAGCAACTGAGCTATCAGGGAAGCCCTTAGAGGTCAAGATGGACATCTGTCAATAAATGTAAATGACTAGAATGATACCAAGAGCAAAAATACCATGAAGTCAAGACGACACACAGACATCACAAAGTGCCCCAAATAATATTTTCCTATCTCACTGCATTTTAGAAATAGACACCGCCAAAAAGAGCATTTGTATTGAATAATACATACTTGCAAATACACTTGCTTTTAATAAAACAGCCTTCTTTTATAATTTCCATACTTACCAGCTCTCTGCTATCACATTCTCTGATCCAGATTAAAGACAGTCTCCCTTTTAAATATGCATACTGTGATCAGTGTTTGTGTTAATCACAGATATATGCACTGATCTGGATTTTAGCAGGAGAGAATTCAGAGTCCTATCAAAGTTATTTAATCAGTAGTGTGGAATCTTGTTGGATCAGTCATCATCACATTTTTTCCAGTAGACTATGCTTTTAGCTATTCCTGTTGGCAAAGTTCATACTCTACAATCAAATTTTACTTTGCAGACCTCTATACATGCCTTTCTTACTTTTACAGAAAATGTGAAACTATGTATTTCATTCCATGCCTGGCTCATGTCTCCTTCCTTACTGATGGTTCAACTTATGTTTTCATGCATCACGTTTTTTCAGGTGCTAAGGTTAAAAAGAAATGTCATAAAATTCTTCCGTCTCAGAGTCAAAGTAGTGATTTAAAAAATTAAAAAAAAAAAACTATCAATACGTGCTTAGAATAAACAAAGCACTATGGAAGTACCTTCTAAGGTAGCAATTAATTTTGGCTGAGTTAATGGTGGATGAGTAAAATTCAAGAACTTGGCTTTGAAAAGTAAATAAGTTAAAGAAAATAAACAGATATTACAGATACAAGGAACTGCATTAGCTAAAGGACATGTCAGAGAGTGTGTTGTATCCCTTGAGAATTAAATATGCATGTAAAGGATGAGACGACAGAGAAGCTTGTGATAAAAGGAGAGATTGGAACGATTAAGTCTTAGCCATTATGTCAAATAGGCTAAGTGTAACCTTGAAAGTAAACATTGATGTAAGATTTGTCCTGACTCTTCTACTTTAAAAGCATAACCTGGATGACCATCCCGTTATTCAAGTCAATAAGAATCAATATAATGCTTTGTTTTGTCTTCTAATATTCTAATAGTCTCCCTTCACATCTTGGGAATGATGATTGATGATTTATGCTTATCCTTACCGGAATATCAACTGCTCTTTACACGTATTGGGCCATTTAAACAACAATTTTACTGCAAAAATGGTATGAATGTGTGAGGGAATATGTATGTCTGTGTGTGTGTGTGAGACTATGCTTGCCTGAAAATATGTATTATTTGTTTCCAGCTCCACATTCAAAACCACTTTAATGCAGAAGATACCGTTATGTATTTTGACTATATGAACTACCAGAAATTATTGATTTTATTTTCAGAAAACAAGATTCTTCAAAAATATAAACAGCCTCTTAAAGAGAATCCTCTTGATGCTCACAAGTATCAAGGGGATATTATATGGGAAAAAGCTTTGTGTATGTTCTCTTCAAAATGTGCAAAGAGAGAGGAAGAGGAAAAAAATGCCATGTGTTATTGTTGGAAATATTAACTCAAGTTTTCCTTCCTTAATGTGTGAAATATTTTCATTTTAACTTTAGTAATTACTGTTAATTATAAAAGAAAATCTGTGTGCCTTAATTTTATGAAGCTTATTTATTGCCTATATTATCATTCCTCAATATTAATGATAAAGTAGAAATCATGCTGCATGCTTATTACACTTTGAATAGACTATTGAAAAAAACTGTTTCTCAAAGCCTGAGATCTCCAGAAGAAAGGTATCAGTATTACAGTACCTCATGAATAATTAAAATAATAATAATGATAAACAAGAAGGTGGTGAACAAATATAAATGATTTCAAACAAGTCTGTTGCCAGTGTGAATGGCAAACACTTTGAATGTCAATTGAAAAAAACTCAAACAGGTGAGTTGAAAGGAACTGGAGCCCATTATACAGAGTGAAGTAAGCCAGAAAGATAAAGAATATTACAGCATACTAACACATATATATGGAATTTAGAAAGATGGTAACGATAACCCTATATGCAAAACAGAAAAAGAGACACAGAAGTACAGAACAGACTTTTGAACTCTGTGGGAGAAGGTGAGGGTGGGATGTTTCGAAAGAACAGCATGTATATTATCTATGGTGAAACAGATCACCAGCCCAGGTGGGATGCATGAGACAAGTGCTCGGGCCTGGTGCACTGGGAAGACCCAGAGGAATCGGGTGGAGAGGGAGGTGGGAGGGGGGATCGGGATGGGAAATACGTGTAACTCTATGGCTGATTCATATCAATGTATGACAAAACCCACTAAAATGTTGTGAAGTAATTAGCCTCCAACTAATAAAAAAATTAAAAAAAAAATAAATAAAAAATAAATAAAATAAATAATAAATGCTATTTCAACCTTCCACCGCAAATGAGGTATGACTCTGCGACCCAATGGACCACAGCACTCCAGGCTCCTCTGTCCTCCAAAATCTCCAGTGATTTGCTCACATTCATGTCTGTTGAGTTGGTGATGTTACCTAACCATCTCATCCTCTGTCATCCCCTTTTCCTCCTGCCTTCAATCTTCCCCAGCATCAGGGTCTTTTCCAATGAGTCAGTTATTTGCATCAGGTGGCCAAAGTATTGAAATTTCAGCTTCAGTATCAGTCCTTCCAATGAATATTCCAGACTGATTTCCTTCAGGATTGACTGGTTTGATGTCCTTAAAGTTCATGGGACTCTCAAGAGCCTTCTCCAGCAACACAATTCAAAAGCTGAGTGCGTCAAGTAAAATTAATTTTCCTGATTATCTTAACACTTTTATAATTATTTATTATATGTTAACATTTAATATATTAACATAATGGAAAAGGAAAAATGTACAATGGCATTTTTAAGGTAAAGATAGAAAACTCTAGATCTCAAAAATTTGTCTGATCAAATAATAATAATAAGTTTTAAAAAGAATATTTTGCTTCTACCATGTCTTCTATACCTTAGCATTACTTGGGTCTCTCAAAAATTATTATCAATTGTTGTGTATCACTGGAGTAACTCATACCCTCAGTATAATATCTCTAACTTAAAGTTCTGCACTCTCCTCCATTCTTCTCAGCATAATATTCTCTCGCCATAACAATGACAAAATAATGCAGAATAATAAATGTCTGGCATAATGCCATTGATAGTAATCTTAGAAAAGAATGATGAGATTTAGGACTTTAGTTTAATGTGATATAATCACAAATATTAATTATAGTAAGAAATGTATCATAATATACCATATTGCCATCCAGAGCGATTATTATTGCCAACTTATATTTTAAATGCAAATGGATGTCAGATTAATCATGTTAGACAAGATCATGCAAAATAACTCAAAAGGGTTTTCATCATTTGGATACATTAATTGTTTGGCAAGAAAAAAGCAACTTGACATTCGCATTGATGCCATGGCTGAAAATATGTGAATCATAGATAGTGAACTGTGTGAAAACAAAGGGTGAATCAGAACAGTCAGACCAAGTTTGAATTTATTTCTGATTTTATTTAATACTGAAGAGAAGTGTTTAATCGTGAAGTTCTCTGTTAAAAACATTCATGGAAACATAATCTCTGGGAATAAGGGGCCTCAATGTAGTTTTTCTGTCTAACCTCAGCTCCACTTATTTGACTCCTCTGAGCTGAAGTACTGTTGAGACTGTGGGTTACTAAGCACATGTGAGAACTCGAGACTGTGGGAGTCAGGATCAGAATTGCCACGGTGCTTCATCCACTGTAGGAGTTCCAAGAAAGACACTCGAAAATACTGGGTACTGAGTTTAGCTTGCCCAGCAGTGATGTGTGAGATAATTGCGGGAAAGATCAAAATCAGCCTCATACTGCTGGGTCAGGTTTCTATTGATCCAAGAGTTCAACAAAGACATAAATGCAGAAAAATACACTTACAGAAACAGTAAACACTAGCAGTAACAGAGTTCTCTAGCAAGTGAGCCACAGAAATTTCTGAGTAAGATAGGGGATGCATGTGTACTCCGTCACTCAGTTTTGTTCGACTCTTGTGACCAGCCCACCAGGCTCCTCTGTCCATGGAATTTTCCAGGGGATCTTTCTGGCCCAGGGATCGAATCCACAACTCCCAGGGCAGATGGATTCTTTACCACTGAGCCACTTGGTATGCCCAAGATAGGGAATAGGAGAAGGCAAAGCAGTATGCTTAAAAAAAAAAAAAAAGAAAATGTAACTCTATTACTAAAAATCTATTTCTCAGCTGTTGAAACAACTTATCAAATTCAACATTAGATGAAGATTAAATGAACCAGAACAAAAAAATCTTACAAACTAACATCACAAAGATAAAGTTTCCTAGAAAGGAAAAAAAAAAAAATCTATCAGGCATTAGACTTCTTACCTTCTTATTGAAAGGTTAGAAACAGTGATATGAAATGTAGAACTTAGGAAACACCATTTTTACTTATTCAATCATTAGATCATCCATCCAAAAATATCCATTGAACACCTACTATTGCCAAGAACTCTAGGCACTGCAACACACATGAACAAGCAAACAAATAAATATTCCTTGTTCTTATGAAACTTACATTCTGTTTGAGACCCAGAAAATAAACCCCACAATTGCACATATCACAGAGAAAAATAATATACCATATTTATTGTAAAAATCATAGCAGGAAAGGCTAGGAAAATCTGAAGGAAATTATTTTCAATAAAGGGATAGGGCTACTGTCTACAGCCATAAACTTTCCAAAATTTAATTTCCTATTGAACCAAAAGCCAAAAAACAATGCCCTTCCCCAGGAAGAGAAGTACAAAGACCACTGGGTGGGAGTGTGGCTTGCTTGTTCAAGGAACGTCAGAGAGGGCTGTAGGAATGCTGACAGCAAGAGGGAAAGTAGTAGAGATGAGGCCAAAAGCTATGAACCATTAAGCAATGGAAAGGATTTTGACTCTTACTCTGAGAAGTTTGGGGACCCATTGCAGGATTTTGAGCAGTCGCGTCAAATAATCTAATATTTTAATAGAATCATTCTGGTGGCCTTTGACTGACTGAAAAGAAACAGAGGTGAAAGTAGAGAAACAGGAGGAGATGATCGAACTATGATGGTTACAAGTATGTGTGTATATTCACACACGTACTTCAGATGGTGGACTGAAGGGCTTTGAGAGGAGTAGTGAAAGTTTTCAGATTCATAAAACACTTAAGAAACGCAGCTAATGAAATATGCTTACAGAAATAAATTAATTAATTAAAAAAAATTTCTTGACAAAATGCAAAAAAAAAAAAAAAAAATGAGAGAGTCAGAGAGGGGTCAACTAGACCCTAGTCTTCTAATTTGAGCAACTAAGAGGACTGAGCTGTTATTAAGTGGAATGAGAAAAGTTAAATGAGAAGTAGCTTTTGGCCAGGTAAAGATCAATATAATATAGACACATGATATTATATATAGTACCTAGAGTCTTATAAATTGGAAGAATACCTTTTTATAAGTGCCAACTAAATATTTATTTGCATTAATCACATGACTACCCACAAAGAAAATTTTCTCATATCTTTTGTTCTTGAATAAAAAAATAACAAATATAATAATTCTTTAATGTAAAATCTTTATTACCATGGCTTCTGTCTGTTCCTGCTAAATGGCTAGGGAAAAGTGTGTGGGGTTAGGAATTGCTGGATGTTGTTTCCTGATTATTCTAATCCAAATAGCTCTATAGCCCCCAAATAGCTTAATTCCTAAAATGTATTTCTGTGTGCTACAGTTCACAGTTCAGTTATTTGGAGCATTCTTTTTCAAGAGCCTTTCATCTATAAGAAAACATTAAGACTGTCACTCAGTGATTTTTGGATATCTCAAATTGAGAAAAAACTCAAAATTCATATATAGAATTAAGTGATCCTGATGAATGCACAAATATGATATAGATCTGTACAAGGAGGCATGCACACTGAAGATTAAAATAGCTTACTACTTTGTGATTCCAAAGTTATAATTTGTAAAATTGTATAATTACTTTTGAATACAGTGCTCAAGATTATCTAGGTTTCTTTGTTTGTTGAACTATCTGAATTATTTATATTGATCTTCCCCAACATACAATGAAGTTAAATTCTGATAAACCCATCATAAGTTAAAAGTATCTTAAGTCCAAAATCCACTTATTTCACCTAACTTACAGAATGGCATAACTTAGGTTACCTGGCTGTGTTTAGTTGCTCAGTAGTGTCCGACCCTTTGCGACCCCATGGACTGTAGCCCACCAGACTTCTCCAGGCAAGAATACTGGAATGGGTTGACAAGCCCTCCTCCAGGGGATCTTCCCAACCCAGGGATCAAACCCACGTCTCCCGCATTGCAGGCAGATTCGTTACCGAGTCACCAGGGAAGCCCTAGTTTACTTTAAATGTGTGAAAAATACTTAAATTAGCCTACAGTTGGACAATATCATTTAATTCAAAGCCTATTTTATTGTAAAGTGTTGAATATCTTATGGAACTTATTGAATACTGTATTAAAAGTAAAAAAGAGGATGGTTTTAAGTGTATCATTGTTTACCCTTGTGATCACAGGACTGACTTGAAACTGGCTCTCTGCTGCACAGAATCAAGAGAGAGTACCTATGACATATTAGCAGGTGAGGAAAAGATCCAAATTCAACATCTGATGTATGGTTTCTATTATGTATATATCACTTTTGCCTCATTGTGTAGTCCAAAAATCATTAAGTCAGGGATCATCTGTAATTCAAACATATCTTTGAGAACTATTAGACTCATATGACAAGACAAACTGTCAAGGAGCATTAACTTTCCTGTATTAATCAAAGCTTCCTTTGATAAAAATGCTTACAACACACATAATTTTCAAGAAAGCTCTTATGCTTTTCACATAATTCATATCTAAAAGAATTTTGACTTGGTGCCTAGAAAGCAATTTAGCAAGCTATTCCATTTTTGAAGGAAATACTAAAACTCTCCCTTGGCATTATTTGTTGAGAAATAAAAAAAAAAAAAGCCTGAAAGAAATAGATGATGCCAAATTTATTTTGTTTTATTTTAGTGAGAAGTACTTTCCAAGACATTAAACTTTGAAAAGATAATTTACAGTGATCTTTATATGATAGAGGAAAATGCTCTCATTATTGTACACTTAATATACAGAACCAAGGGGGGAAATACCATGCTCTATTCCTTATTATAAAAGTGAAGGCTTTTATCCAAGTAAAGTTCATAAAAGCCAGAATGTAATGGTTAAAAGAATATTACATTAAAGAAAAAAGAATATTACATGCACTTGTCCCTTAAACAAATATTTTTTATTAGGCTTATTTTTTTCTAAGTATAGTTTAAACAGATCACTGTGCTGGGCTGGGCTTAGTTGCTCAGCCATGTCCAACCCTTTGCAACCCCACAGACTGTAACCTGTCAGGCTCCTCTGTCCATGGGATTTTCCAAGCAAGAATACTGAAGTGGTTTGCCACGCCCTCCTCCAGGGGATCTTCCCCACCCAGGAATAGAACCGGGGTCTCCTGCATTGCAGGCAGATACTTTACCAGCTGAGCTACCAGGAAAGCTCAAACAGATCACTGCTTTCCTTAATATTCTAAGAGTATAAATTTCACCTTACAAAAACATTACTGCCTAAGAAAATTACTTTGATTTACTTTATAGGGTATATGAGATACTTTTCTTATATTTTCTAAGTAATTTTTTTTCATTTATTTCTGTTGTTTTTTTTTTTTTTAAGTGAAGGTATAGATTTTAAAATACAGTTTGCCCTGGTAATTGATATAGTATATGCATTGTTTCATTAAACAGGAAATACTACTATTTCCATTTACAGATAAATATATTCAAATTCAAAATGATGAGTTGATTGTGCTAGTTCATGGGTCAAGCAACAATTAAAAAAAAGAAAAAACAAGGAAGGTATAAAAGCTCATATTCATGGCACATACAAGGTTACCACGTTTTGAATATAGGAATTTCACATACAATATTTCATTTCACCCTCTCAGTAAGTTTTTTTGAATAATGCCTTACTATAAGCCTATAGAAAATGACAATGTTTATAAAAGTTATGATTGCTCCAAGCTCATTAAAGGCAGATAGTCATGTGATGTATTTGATGACAGAGAGAAAAGATGATAACCTAATGCAATTTAAAATAAAACTGTATCCCACCTGGGCTGGTGATCTGTTTCACCATAGATAGTATACATGCTGTTCTTTTGAAATATCCCATGGGATGGGGAATACGTGTAAATCTATGGCTGATTCATATCAATGTAAGACAAAAAAAAAAAAAAACTGTAACACATGCCACTACCACTAACTTTTCCTTAGCATCTATTATGAAGAAACACTGTGCTATGTACTTTACATTTTAATTGTACAGTATTATTACCCCATTTCGAAGATAAGCAAACTGTGACATTGTTTGGTAAGTAATTTTCAAACTTCACACAAGTGCAAGACCCAGACTTTGACTGTAAGTTAGACTGATGCCATAAAATAGTCTACTGTCCAGCAATTGGACTATTAGAATTCATGTGATCAGTGACTGCTTTACTGTAAGCAAGTTGTACTATCAGAATTATAGAACACAGAAACCAATTTAATTGCAATAGTGAGTTTTAGGAGGATACAATTAAAGGAAGAAAACTCACTTAGATTCATGTTTTAGCAGTCTAGTTAACATTACGCTGAGACATCTGGTTTGGGTAATGGGGTGGGTAATATTTTCATTCATAAATTAAAAACTCAGCAGGAGGAAAAATTTCAGTGAAATGATAATTTAGACCAATCTGACTATGATGCCCTGATCTAGAGATCTTCTTTATGGAGATGCCTTTTGGCATTCTTCTTCACTGAGCCTCAGCAGATTTGGGAATAAGCATTAAAAAAAAATGATTACTGAGGATTATAGTGGTAAATATATCCACAGAGTGTATTTCACAATGTAAAAATATCTATTTACACATTTTATCATGAGCTTTCCAGGTGGCACTAGTGGTAAAGAACCTGCTTGCCAATGAAAGAGACATAAAGAGATATGGGTTCTATAACTGGGTGGGGAAGATTCCCTGGAGGAGGGCATGGGAGCCCACTCCAATATTCTTTCCTGGAGAATCCCTTGGACAGAGGAGCCTGGTGGGCTACAGTCCATAGGGTCGCAAAGAGTTGGACATGACTGAAGTGACTTGGCACATATATTATTAAACATACAATATTACTGGCAATCTGTAATAAAGAACTGTGGTTATTATTACTAACAGTGACAGAAAACATAATTTGAAATCCCTGGAATGTTAGGTCCATGAATCAAGGCAAATGCGAAGTGGTCAAACAGGAGATGGCAAGAGTGAATGTCGACATTTTAGGAATTAGCAAACTAAATTGGACTGGAATGGGTGAATTTAACTCAGATGACCATTATATCTACTACTGTGGGCAGGAATCCCTTAGGAGAAATGGAGTAGCCATCATGGTCAACAAGAGAGTCCAAAATGCAGTACTTGGATGCAATCTCAAAAACGACAGAATGATCTTTGTTCATTTCCAAGGCAAACCATTCAATATCACGTTAATCCAAGTCTATGCCCCAACCAGTAATGCTGAAGAAGCTGAAGTTGAATGGTTCTATGAAGATCTACAAGACATGTTAGAGCTAACACCCCAAAAAGATGTCCTTTTCATTATAGGGGACTGGAATGCAAAAGTAGGAAGTCAAGAAACACCTGGAGTAACAGGCAAATTTGGCCTTGGAGTACAGAATGAAGCAGGGCAAAGGCTAAGAGAGCTTTGCCAAGAGAATGCACTAGTCATAGGAAACATCCTGTTCCAACAACACAAGAGAAGACTCTACACATGGACATCACCAGATGGTCAACACTGAAATCAGATTGATTATATTCTTTGCAGCCAAAGATGGAGAAGCTCTATACAGTAAGCAAAAACAAGACCAGGAGCTGACTGTGGCTCAGATCATGAACACCTTATTGCCAAATTCAGACTTAAACTGAAAAAAGTAGGGAAAACCACTAGACCATTCAGGTATGGCCTAAATCAAATTCCTTATGACTATACAGTGGAAGTGAGAAATAGATTTAAGGGACTAGATCTGATAGACAGAAAGCCTGATGAACTATGGACGGAGGTTCGTGACATTCTACGGGAGACAGGGATCAAGACCATTCCCATGGAAAAGAAATGCAACAAGGCAAAATGGTTGTCTGAGGAGGCCTTAAGAAGAGCTGTGAAAAGAAGAGAAGTGGAAAGCAAAGGAGAAAAGGAAAGATATTCCCATTTGAGTGTAGAGTTCCAAAGAATAGCAGGGAGAGATAAGAAAGCCTTCTTCAGTGATCAATGCAGGGAAACAGAGGAAAACAACAGAATGGGAAAGCTAAAGATCTCTTCAAGAAAATTAGAGATATCAAGGGAACATTTCAGGCAAAGATGGGTTCGATAAAGGACCGAAATGGTATGGACCTAACAGAAGCAGAAGATATTAAGAAGAAGTGGCAAGAATACACAGAAGAACTGTACCAAAAAGATCTTCACGACCCAGATAATCACAATGGTGTGATCACTCACCGAGAGCCAGACACCCTGGAATGTGAAGTCAAGTGGGCCTTAGAAAGCATCACTACGAACAAAGCTAGTGGATGTGATGGAATTCCAGTTGAGCTATTTCAAATCCTGAAAGATGATGCTGTGAAAGTGCTGCACTCAATATGCCAGCAAATTTGGAAAACTCAGCAGTGGCCACAGGACTGCAAAAGGTCAGTTTTCATTCCAATCCCAAAGAAAGGCAATCCCAAAGAATGCTCAAACTACGCACAATTGCCACACATCTCACACGCTAGCTAAAGTAAGCTCAAAATCTCCAAAGCCAGGCTCAGCATACGTGAACCGTGAACTTTCCCAGATGTGCAAGCTGGTTTTAGAAAAGGCCAGGAGAAACAAGATTCTAAATTGCCAATACCGCGCTAGTATCATCGGAAAAAGCAAAGAGAGTTCCAGAAAAACATCTATTTCTGCTTTATTGACTATGCCAAAGCCCACTGTGTGGATCACAATAAACTGTGGGAAATTCTGAAGGAGATGGAAATACCAGACCACCTTACCTGCCTCTTGAGAAACCTGTATGCAGGTCAGGAAGCAACAGTTACAACTGGACATGGAACAACAGACTGGTTCCAAATAGGAAAAGGAGTACGTCAAGGCTGTATATTGTCACCCTGCTTATTTAACTTATATGCAGAGTACATCATGAGAAACGCTGGGCTGGAAGAAGCACAGCTGGAATCAAGATTGCTGGGAGAAATATCAATAACCTCAGATATGCAGATGACACCACCCTTATGGCAGAGAGTGAAGGGGAACTAAAAAGCCTCTTGATGAAAGTGAAAGAGGAGAGTGAAAAAGTTGGCTTAAAGCTTAACATTCAGAAAACTAAGATCATGGCATCTGGTCCCATCACCTCATGGGAAATAGATGGGGAGACAGTGGAAACAGTGTCAGACTTTATTTTTGGGGGCTCCAAAATCACTGCAGATGGTGACTGCAGCCCATGAAATTAAAAGATGCTTACTCCTTGGAAGAAAAGTTATGACCAACCTAGATAGCATATTAAAAAGCAGAGACATTACTTTGCCATCAAAGGTCCATCTGGTCAAGGCTATTGTTTTCCAGTGGTCATGTATGGATGTGAGAGTTGGGACTGCTGAGAAAGCTGCAAGCACCGAAAATTGATGCTTTTGAACTTTTGGTGTTGGAGAAGACTCTTGAGAGTCCCTTGGACTGCAAGGAGATCCAACCAGGTCCATCCTAAAGGAGATCAGTCCTGGGTGTTCATTGGAAGGACTGATGCTGAAGCTGAAACTCCAATACTTTGGCCACCTCATGCGAAGAGTTGACTCATTGGAAAAGACCCTGATGCTGGGAGGGATTGGGGGCAGGAGGAGAAGGGGACGACAGAGGATGAGATGGTTGGATGGCATCACCAACTCGATGGGCATGAGTTTGAGTAAACTCCGGGAGTTTTTGATGGACAGGGAGGCCTGGTGTGCTGCGATTCATGGGGTCGCAAAGAGTCGGACACGACTGAGCAACTGAACTGAACTGAACTGAAATAATAGTAGCCTTAAAAAGTAAAATGCTAAGGTCATCAATGATAATTCCTTTCTCTGTCAAGTTGTTTAGTTCAATTTATTTTAATAGATACTTATTCAACAGCTCTTGCAACTTATGTTACTGTCATTAAGCAATGGTATTCCAGGAAAAACTCTCTCTCAGATATTTCAGTAACCCAGAAGAACTGAACTTAAAACAATGTTTTATCATAGGCAAGGATATTATAATATAAGATTTGTAGAATATAAATACCAATTTAATTGTAATGTAAATAATGGGTTTCAGCAGGATAAGATTACAGGGAGAAGATCTCCTTAGAAGGTTATTTTGAATGATCTTAACAGGGACACTGACATGTTTAGATTTACACTTTATAAGGTTCTGTGATGTAAAGTAAATGAAGTCAGGAGTGGTAAGTCTGGACATGGAAAAAAGAATTAATGGATTATTAATACTGCAGCAATTAAGGTCACAGAAATGTATCAAAAGTAAAATCCAGTCTTAGTAAGTCCAGTTAATTTATTAAAATTCATAGGTATAAGAGAACAGTATATAACAGGATCACAACTAGTTCCTTGCTTGGGTACCTGAAGAGCAGTAAAGTATTCAGTGAAAGAGGAAATAAAAGTACAACCCACATTTAAAAGCACTTCTGTGCTTCAGATTCTGTAACCTGTTTAGGATTTGTTCCATGAAAATCAATCTGAGGAAGACAAAAGTGCTTCCCAATTCCTTTCTTTACTCTCTGAACCAATATTTCCCAACTGAAATTGATTAAATTCTCTTGATTACTCATCTAATTGTGTTCATTGAAAAACATATAAAGAACATCACCTTCATCAATGAAACATTAGAAATAGAAAGAATTTGTTTTCCTCACTTATGCATGAGATAATAATTATGAAATTAGGAAAGAACTATCAAATACTCTCAATGAAAATAAAATTAATTAAAATGAGAGGAAGGTCAAAACAAAATTTAACAAGTATCTATTTATATACAAAAATTTGAAATGTAAAACTTCAATAATCCTATAGTATTTTATTAGATATTCTAAAAAATTTCAACATGACTACATAATATATTAACAAACATCTGTAAATACTCAACAAATATTTTTAGGTTATAAATGAAATCCTAATATCATGTTTTAAGATAGACTAGACAAGAAATAGAAAATAAATTATAATAAAATCAACATTTTATCTACTTATATTTAAAGTAATAAAATTCATTTATATCTAGTTGCCAAGCAAAAATATACCAGAAATTTCAAACTCAACTGCCAGCTATAAATATACATGTTCAAAGGATGATACTAAAAATAGGCTCAATGAATCTTTAATCCTCTTAATCACTTTAAGAATAAAAAATCATTAAAACAAATGTCGGGGAGAAAATTCTTTAAGGAAATGTATTTCTGTGCTATGAACTTCAATCCTTTCAGACCCTCCATATTAAGGAAGAAAGACTTAACTTCATCTCAAGCTGAATGATGGATTATTCCATGGGACCAGCTGGGAAGCATTAAATGAGTTTTCTGCCAATGGGAAAACAGAATAATAGTGTCTGACTCTTAACCCAAGAAGCAAAAGAGGCCCTTTGAAACAAGATAAAAACTGCACTGCGAGTAATCTGGACTAATGAATAGTTCCCATGGAAGTCTGGGTAAAGAGCTCCCTAGAGAGAGAACAGGCCTAGAAACACATAAGTTCTTGTAATAAGTAGTTTTGCCAATGAGCAGGAAGACAGAGAAAAGTCAAAGGATGGTGAATTGGGAATTATCAGTGGACAAAAATGATTCTTACATTTGTCATGAGAGAATGAGTTAGAGAAGGCTAGCAGGAAAGCTCTAAAGAAACAAAGAAGATGTCCAACTTTATGGGCTTCTCTGATAGCTCAGTTGGTAAAGAATCTGCCAGCAATGCAGGAGACACTGGTTTGGGAAGATCACTTGGAGAAGGGATAAGCTTCCCACTCCAGTATTCTTGGGTATCCCTTGTGGCTCAGCTGGTAAAGAAGCTGATTGCAGTGAAGAAGACCTGGTTTTGATCCCTTGGTTGATTGGGCTAATAGCTTTGGTCAGATATTATAATTTCTGATTTTAAGAGAGTCTGAAAAATATTTAAGGTAACCGTAGGATCAGCAGTGGCCAGAGCACTGGAAAAGGTCCATTTTCATCCCAATCCCAAAGAAAGGCAATGCCAAAGAATGCTCAAACTACTGCACAATTGCACTCATCTCACACGCTAGAAAAGTAATGCTCAAAATTCTTCAAGCCTGGCTTCAACAGTACGTGAATCATGAACTTCCAGGTGTTCAAACTGGATTTAGAAAAGGCAGAGGAACCAGAGATCAAATTGCCAACATCTGTCAGATCATTGAAAAAGTAAGAAAGTTCCAGAAAAGCATCTATTTCTGCTTTATTGGCTATGCCAAAGCCTTTGACTGTGTGAATCACAATAAACTGTGGAAAATTATGAAAGAGATGGGAATACCAGACCACCAGACCTGCCTGTTGAGAAACTTGTATGCAGGTCAGGAAGCAAAGGTTATAACTGGACATGGAACAACAGACTGGTTCCAAATAGGAAAAGGAGTACGTCAAGGCTGTATATTGTCACTCTGCTTATTTAACTTATATGCAGAATACATCATGAGAAATGCTAGGCTGGATGAAGCACAAGCTGGAATCAAGTTTTTCGGGAGAAATATCAGTAACTTCAGACATGCAGATAACACCACCCTTATGGCAGAAAGCAAAGAAGAACTAAACAGCCTCTTGATTAAAGGGAAAGTGGAGAGTGAAAAAGTTGGCTTAAAACTCAACATTCAGAAAACTAAGATCATGGCATCTGGTCCCATAACTTCATGGCAAATAGATGGAGAAATAATGGAAGCAATGACAGACTTTATTTTTTTGGGCTCCAAAATCACAGCAGATGGTGATTGCAGCCATGGAATTAAATGACGCTTACTCCTTGGAAGGAAAGTTATGACCAACCTAGGCAGCATATTTAAAAGCAGAGACATTACTTTGCCAACAAAGGTCCATCTAGTCAAAGCTGTGGTTTCTCCAGTGGTCATGTATGGATGTGAGAGTTGGACCATAAAGAAAGCTGAGTGCCGAAGCACTAATGCTTTTGAACTGTGGTGTTGGAGAAGGCTCTTGAGAGCCCTTGGGCTGCAAGGAGATCAAACCAGTCAATCCTAAAGGAAATCAGTCCTGAATATTCTTGGAAGGACTGATGCTGAAGCTGAAACTCCAATACTTTGGCCACCTGATGCAAAGAACTGACTCATTTGAAAAGACCCTGGTGCTGGGAAAGATTGAAAGCAGGAGGAGAAGCGGTCGACAGAGGATGAGATGGTTGGATGGCATCACCGACTCAATGGACATGGATGCCTGGCGTGATGCAGTCCATTGGGTTGCAAAGAGTCAGAAAGGACTGAGCAACTGAACTGAACTGAACTGAGGATCCTCTAAGTTTCAAGACTGAGCTGAAGAGCCACAAACATTCCTTAGTATGCATTTAAAAAGAGTGCAGCTATAAGCGCATTGACTTTTTCTAAAAGGACACAATGCTAAAAATTTGTATTTTATTGATTTCATTTTACATGGACGGGAAAACCAAGTGACTATAGATTATTTCAGTTTGTAGTATTTTTTTCAGTAGACTTTTGTAAGAAGTAAGCAGCATGAAATAATTAAATAATCCATCTCTGTCTTTTCTAAAATGTCTCATTTTCATATGATATCTGAATAAGCTGCAGAATGAAATCTATGTCTAATTTAATAATTAGCTATAGACTGATGCATAAAGGACCACAAAAAGATAAACTGGAACAATATGTAACATGTTGTAGAAACTCAGCAGACAGTTGCTTAAAAGCACAAAAGGAACTACCAGTCTACTACAAGAAATGGTGTATTCAAATTAGTGTAAGCTATATTATGTATTTTAAAGATTTTGGACAATTATTGAATGTTTTCCTCTGCCAAAAATACTGCACTAAACTTTGGATTCATAACTCCAAAACCTCAAATTTATAAATTAAATTCAACTACTCATGTCTATATTTTTAAAAATCACAGTTATTCTGGCAAGTTACTTAAAAAGCACTGAATGTTGGTTACTGATAAGCATGCTGACCAAGCCAAAATATCAGTGAAAAAATTTTAAATATTTAGATTAATAAATATGGAGAATAGTGAAGAACAGAGACTTGGTAAAAAAGCAGAAGTTCCAACCTGTTTATGCCTATACAATTTAGAATTCATTCCTTTTATTTTCAATGACATATTGCTATGATGTCCAGTACTGTAATTTAGGTGAGAAAACAAAAACTGTAAAATATAAATGCTTGGGCAAATTTCTGTGTGGTAAGTAAACACCTAGTATGGGGAAAAGTATTTAATCACACTGTTGATGATTCTGAAAACGTTGATCCAAATTCTCTATGATTCTTCTAAATACTTTTCAATTAGTTGCTTTATATTTCTATATGTTTCACTCATGTAACCCTTATCAACAAGCCTATGTTTGAATTTTCCTCTATTTATGGTGGAATTATTCTAAAGGAAATATATTTCTACTAAATTTGGAAAGAACCAAAGTAAACTGTGCAAGGAAAAATATAGAACAAGTACATTGAAAAGATGTAATTTCTAGTGACTACAATGTCATTTTTTTCCTTCTCTTGCCAACCTATTTTCTCCTCCCTTCTCCCCTACCCTTGCTTTCTCTCAATATTGTCCTTTTTACACTTTCTTACTAGGCATATTTTTCCTCTGTCTCTAAATGTGCACTTAGGAATGTCTGTGGCTGTTCACTCAGTCTTGACACTTAGAGGATATTTAACTATTTTCCAGACTCTTCTAATACAAAAAAATCATAATGTCTGGCTAAACTATTATGTTTAATGACTCTAAACTTGGACATCTTCTTGGTTTCCTTAGAGCTTTTCTGCTAGGCTTCTCTAACTCAGTCTATCACAACAAATGTAACAACCATTTTTGTCTACTGATCGTTTCCAATTCACCATCCACTGACTTTTCTCTCAGTCTTCTTGCTCATTGGCAAAACTTCTCAAGACAAGCACTTACATGTTTCTAGGCGTCTCTCTCTTTAGGGAGAACTCTACTCAGAATTCCATGGGAACCATTCATTTATTCCTTCTACACAATCTCTGGGAATCCAAATTAAACCCAATGCAGATTTTATCTTGCTTCCAAAGGCCTCTTTATCCTCTTAGTTTAAGATTCAGACACTGTAATTTTGTTTTTCATTTTTTTCACTTTTCCTCTCTATAAAAGCTAATCAGATGAACCATGAATTATGTCTTTTGTATATATGAAGCACAAGATGTATCTGAAGTAATTTATTATTTTTTCAATATCAATGCCAAATTCCTTTCTTTGTATATTTCTAAGCAGCATAGGAAATACGTTTCCTGGATAGGATGCTTAGAAAGAATTTTTAAGTATTATTCAATAATGTATCCTACCATCATAGAGGACAGTTATCTTAAAAACAGATGAGTACAGAGAACTAATAAATTAGGCCTTAATCATTATATTAGTCAGAGTTCATTCAGGGAAGGAATGACACTAACTATTATAGGAAAAGGGGTATATTAGAGGAATTAAATCTGACATAAATGTGGGAGCTCAGAAAGTGAAGTCAGTTCCTTTGAAGCACTGATATGAGCTTGTATGGAAATAGAACACAAGAACAACTATCTGCTATCACTGGGCTGTGTCTTCTCCAGTGGGCAGATCACTTTCCTAGAAGAAAATATGGGCAGAGGTACATATCTGTAATGTTTGGTGGGCTGTGGCCAAGGTGCTCATGCGTCACAACTGGGAAAGCAGTGACAAATATTTTCACAGATAATTGAAAATACCTTCTTTAACTGGCAGAAATGATGAAAACATGTATGCCAAGTCTTAATACATACTAAAGAGGAATTTTCCTGAAGAGCATTTATTTTAACAAATTTGTTTATCTGTTAAAATTAATGCTCTCTTTCGAGGTAAGTCATTTGCTAAAATAAATAACATCCATGTCCTTGAGAAATATATATTATTTAAATTTGTGAGCTAAAATTCAACTTGGAAAATTATTCAATGATGTCAATAGGAGCAAAGATCCATTCAGTAGAAATAAGGGAGACAAATAGTTTCTATATACATCCAAAATGTATGAAATTTAACTCAACAGTCTATAAAGTCTGAGGGAAAAAACCCAACCAATGAACCCTTTAAAAAAAAAAAAATTGTATAAGTGATTCATTTGATTATTTACATATTATGCCTTCTCAGAATTCTATATTCTCATAAATAATCTTCAGGAATTGACAGAAGAATCAGATCAAATATATTTGGTTGCCCAAAAAGTTCATTTGGGTAGGAAAAAGCTGAAGTTTTTCGCCAACTCTATAGTAAAGATGCTCCTACATTTGACAAAGTTTCAATGTTACAATGGTTTTCCAAGTTTTCTTGAGCCCTATTTTAATCCAAAGTGTCTATATAATTTATAATCAAGAATAAAAGCAAAAGTGACATACACATTGGGGTCAATTTCAGAAAAAAATGCTAAAATAATGTTTAGTAGAAGTTTCCCTGCTTACACTGAAACACTAAGGAGAAAAGACATACCACTTTAAGCAATTATTTTTATTAGCGACAAAATTAGCTGATGTTTATTTACAGATTTACTCTTATTTTAGTTTTATCCCTATGTTCTCTTTAAATTGTATTTCATTGCCTTTTAAAGAAATCATTGACTTCAGACTAAGATTTTAAAAAGTTCAATCATCTCTTCATAATTTTTTTCCCTCCATGCTACAGGATAGTTTTATTTCTCACTTCAAGTGGGAACATTATTCTAATAAGTTAAAGATTAGTGTTATCAGTTTAAAAAAATCGTGTTAACATCCTAGAAAAGCATATTTGAAAAATCATTTTCTAAGGAATAATTTAGAAAAAATCAAATCACAATAATTGATTCAAACACAAATAATACATTAATTACATTTCAAGTATCAAAATTTGTGTTTTGTTTCTATCCTTTTGATCTATTGCCTCAAAACGTGATTGCTTTTCCCCTCTAGGATGCAAATTGACCTCGATTAATTGTATAAAATATTACTGTCTTTGGAAATGATGAAATAGTGAGTATAGTATTTTAGTCACCAAATGAGAAACAATTTTGATTCAACATTATAAATTGTGCAGTTGAAATGAAGTAAAACAAATAAATAAAATAAAATAAATAAAAGATTCAATTTTGTGGTTTTTTTTGGGAGGGGTTGCAAAAGAGTCAGACATGACAGAGCAACTAAACAACAATGAAAAAATACTACAATAAATATAAGATCCAATTAGGACTTATCAAAAGGGAGAAATTTCTACTTCAAACTCATTCCATGGACACAACAAATATACACGTACACATGAATCAATTCGCTCTGAAAAGAACCTGAGGACTAGTTGAACACATGACAGGATGAAAAAAGACTCCATCGAGATGGACAGGAGGCAGGGAAAGCTCTTCCCCCAATACTCACTCCCTATGTTGCAAGATGTAATAGAGAGGGATCTGACGAAAGACACTCCTCCCAGAAGACTGAGGGGTTGTCACCTCACAGTGGGCATCTCAACCCTCGGAATCTAGACTGGAGAGTCAAGCCCCCAAATGCCTGCCTTATATAGCCAATAGGGCTGATGTCCTGGGGTCCCGAAGTGCTAAAAGAAACTGAGAGCCCCCTTCAAAGGGCTCAAGTGCAGTTGTTTTTCCTGAGACCCAGCAAAATAACAGCAGTTTGAAAAGTTCTGAGACTGTATTTGAAGAAGTGTGTGTGTGTTCAGTTGCTTAGTTGTGCCCGACTCTTTTGGGACTTCAAGGACAGTAGACCACTTGGCTTCTCTGTCCGAGGACTTCTCCAGGCAAGAATACTGGAATGGGTTGCCATTTTCTCCTCCAGGAGATCTTCCCTACCCAGGGATCAACCCGGAGTCTCCTGCACGGACAGTGGATTCTTCACCACTGAGACGCCTGGGAAGCCCCATACATGAAGAGTGATTTGCAAATCTGAAAACACTGGCTCAAGGGGCAGGAGGATGATGGAAATCTCCCCCGGTCCCCAGTGGCAGAGCCACTGACAGGCACCATTGTTGCACTCCTCACCTAACCTTGCAAAGACAGTGGCTGAGCCTGGATCCGGGTGAGTAGTCGCAATGCTACCCCACTGCATTGCCGAAGCCAAGGAGCAGCAGCAGCTGCAATATGCCCTTGCTGCCCAGCTGGCGGGGAGTGGGGGTGGCATAGAGTGGATAGTCATGGCATTCTCCGGCTCCCTAGCTGAAGTCTGTGTGGGGCTGGCTGTAACACTGCTCTGAAGCCCTGCTGGAGCTGGTGAGTGGGAGCTGTCACAGCAGGTCTTATCCTTCTCTCCACCTAAGGTCAGTTGATACTCCCCAGCTTCCTGGCTGGAGCTAGTTAGCGGGAGCTGTGGTGGGGTCCTCCAGCCCAGGTCAAGGCACGCCTAGGTTCCACTGCAGAAGCCCATGGGCACAGGCAATAAGTCATGTTCCTAATGCTTTCCTGAAACCAGAAACAAGCTCTTCCCTTTTACTTTCCAGCGACCCAGCTCAAGCCAGTGGGTATACACGATCCCCACAGGTGTGCACACTCCTTGACCACTTGGCCTTGGTTGGCAATAGGGCTTGAGTTCCTGAGTTCCAAAAGACCAGAACAATCAGAAAAGATAGTTCTTGACAGACCACCACCCCCAGGGCGCTGCACACAGAGCAAACTGAAACACAGTCCTAGTTCTCCTGTGAAAAAAGGCCTATTTACTTCGATCAGAGCGTAACCCTGAGGGACAGGCTTCAGGTTGCTCACACACCTACAGGCAAAGGAGGCGCTCCACGAGACAACCTCTAAGCCTCACTATGGCTCAGTGAAGCTCCCCTAAAGGAGCTCATAAACACACACTAAGAGCTCCACTTTTTGCAACTGTCACCCAAGGGACACCTCTAGATTACTAGGTCTGTAATTAAGCAGGATTTCCCAGGTGGCCCTAGTTGGAAGTTCATAGAACTTCCCTGCTGGTGTAGGAGACATAAGAGGCATGGGTTTGATCCCTGGGTCAGGAAGTTCCCTTGGATAGGGCATGGCAAAGCACTCCAGTATGCTTGCCTGGAGAATTCCATGAAAAGAGTAGCCTGGAAGGTGTATATTCTATGGGGTCACAAAGACTCAGACACGACTGAAGTGACTTAGCACACACATATGTATATTTCTGCATACTATAAAAGCTGCTGCCTAAAGGTCTGGCATCCTTTAGCTGTTGCCTAAAGGTGAGGCTGAAAAAAGGGGTAAATGAGATTCTTCCTTGTAGAGCCCTCAGCACACCCTCAACTACAGGGGCATTTCAAAAAAATCTAGTGGCCCCTTGTGCAACAGGACTGGAAACAGGCACATGAAAAGATGCTCAGCTTCACTAATCATCAGTTCAGTTCAGTTGCTCAGTCATGTCTGACTCTTTGCGACCTCATGGACTGCAGCACACCAGGCCTCCCTGTCCATCACCAACTCCCAGGGTTTGCTCAAACTCATGCCCATTGAGTCGGTGATGCCATCCAACCATCTCATTCTCTGTTGTCCCCTTCTCCTCCCACCTTCAATCTTTCCCAACATCAGGGTCTTTTCAAATGAGTCAGCTCTTCACACCAGGTGGCCAAAGTATTGGAGTTTCAGCTTCAACATCAGTCCTTCCAGTGAACACCCAGGACTGATCTCCTTTAGGATGGACTGGTTGGATCTCCTTGCAGTCCAACAGACTCTCAAGAGTCTTCTCCAACACCACAGTTCAGAAGCATCTATTCTTTGGTGCTCAGCTTTCTTTATAGTCCAACTCTCACATCCATACATGACTACTGGAAAAACCATAGACTTGACTAGATGGACCTCTTGATGAAAGTGAAAGAGGAGAGTGAAAAAGTTGGCTTAAAGCTCAACATTCTGAAAACTAAGATCATGGCATCTAGTCCTGTCACTTCATGCCAAGTAGATGGGGAAACAGTGGAAACTGTGGCCGACTTTGTTTTTCTGGGCTCCAAAATCACTGCAGATGGTGACTGCAGCCAGGAAAGTAAAAGACGCTTACTCTTTGGAAGGAAAGTTATGACCAAACTAGACAGCATATTAAAAAGTAGAGACATGACTTTTCCAACAAAGGTCCATCTAGTCAAGGCTATGATTTTTCCAGTGGTCATGTATGGATGTGAGAGTTGGACTGTGAAGAAAGCTGAGCACTGAAAAATTGATGTTTCTTCCACATTCTGCCATAAGGGTGGTGTCATCTGCATATCTGAGGTTATTGATATTTCTCCCGGCAATCTTGATTCCAGCTTGTGCTTTCTCCAGCCCAGGGTTTCTCATGATGTACTCTGCATATAAGTTAAATAAGCAGGGTGACAATATACAGCCTTGACATATTCCTTTTCCTATTTGGAACCAGTCTGTTGTTCTATGTCCAGTTCTAACTGTTGCTTCCTGACCTGCATACAAGTTTTTCAAGAGTCAGGTCAGGCGGCCTGGTATTTCCATCTCGTTCAGAATTATCCACAGGTTGTTGTGATCCACACAGTCAAAGGCTTTGGCATAGCCAATAAAGCAGAAATAGATGTTTTTCTGGAACTGTCTTGCTTTTTCAATGATCCATCAGATGTTAGCGATTTGATCTCTGGTTCCTCTGCCTTTTCTATACCCAGTTTGAACATCTGGAATTTCATGGTTCATGTATTACTGAAGCCTGGCTTGGAGAATTTTGAGCATTACTTTTCTAGCGTGTGAGATGAGTACAATTGTGTGGTAGTTTGAGCATTCTTTGGCATTGCCTCTCCTTGGGACTAGAATGAAAACTGACCTTTTCCAGTCCTGTGGCCACTGCTGAGTTTTCCAAATTTGCTGGCATATTGAGTGCAGCACTTTCATAGCATCATCTTTCAGGATTTGAAATAGCTCAACTGGAATTCCATCACCTCTACTAGCTTTGTTCGTAGTGACTAATCATCAGTTCAGTTCAGTTCAGTTCAGTCACTCAGTCATGTCCGACTCTTTGCGACCCCATAAATAGCAGCATGCCAGGCCTCCCTGTCCATCACCAACACCAGGAGTTTACTCAAACTCATGCCCATCGAGTTGGGCATGGCCCGAGATGGCCCATCCAGCCATCTCATCCTCTGTCGTCCCCTTCTCCTCCTGCCCCCAATCCCTCCAAGCCTCAGGGTCTTTTCCAATGAGTCAACTCTTTGCATGAGGTGGACAAAGTATTGGAATTTCAGCTTCAGCATCAGTCCTTCCAATGAACACCTAGGACTGATCTCCTTCAGGTTGGACTGGTTGGATCTCCTTGCAGTCCAAGGAATTCTCAAGAGTCTTCTCCAACACCACAGTTCAAAAGCATCAATTTTTCAGCGCTCAGCTTTCTTCACAGTCCAACTCTCACATCCATATATGACCACTGGAAAAACCATGGCCTTGACCAGATGGACCTTTGTTGGCAAAGTAATGTCTCTGCTTTTTAATATGCTATTTAGGTTGGTCATTACTTCCCTTCCAAGGAGTGTCTTTTAATTTCATGGCTGCAGTCACCATCTGCAGTGATTTTGGAGCCCCCAAAAATAAAGTCTGATACTGTTTCCATTGTCTCCCCATCTATTTCCCATGAGGTGACGGGACCAGACGCCATGATCTTAGTTTTCTGAATGTTAAGCTTTAAACCAACTTTTTCACTCTCCTCTTTCACTTTCATCAAGAGGCTTTTTATCATCAGCGAACTGCAATTCAATACCATGAGATATCACCTCACACCTGTCAATATGACTGTTATCAGAGACTGGAAATAACATGTGTTGTGAAGAATGTGAATAAAAGGAGCCCTTGTACATTTTTCTGGGCTTCCCTGATAACTCAGTTGGTAAAGAATCTGCCTGCAATGCAGGAGACCCTGGTTCCATTCCTGGGTGGGAAGATCCACTGGAGAAGGAATAAGCTACTCACTCCACTGTTCTTGGGCTTTCCTTGTGGCTTAGCTGGTAAGGAATCTGCCTACAATGTGGGAGACCTGGGTTTGATCCTTGCACTGGGAAGATCCCCTCGAGAAGGGAAAGGCTACCCACTCCAGTGTTTTTGCCTGGAGAATTCCATGGACCGTATAGTCCATAGGTCACAAAGAATCAGACACAGCTGAGCTACTTTTAGTTGAAAATTTTAGTGAATGTAAATTGGTATGGCCAACATGGAGAATGGTATGGAGGGTCCTCAAAACACTAAAAATAGAACTAAGATATGATTCAACAATTCCATGTCTGGGTTTTTATTCAAAGAAAGTGAAAACACCAACTGTGAAAGATATATGCTCATTGTGGTACTCTGTATTAGCCAAGATATGAAAGTGAAAGTGTTAGTTGCTTAGCTGTGTCCAATTCTTTGCAACCCCAGGAACTGTAGCCTGCCAGGCTCCTCTGTCCATGGAATTCTCCAGGCAAGAATACTGGAGTGGATTGACATTCCCTTCTCCAGGGGATCTTCCCGACCCAGGGATGGAAACCAGCTCTCCTGCATTGCAGGCAGATTCTTTACTGCCTGAGCCACCAGAGAAGCCCTGACTAAGATATGGAAGTAACCTAAATGTCCATTGATAGATTAATGGATAAAGACTATCACACATACACATGAATATTACTTAGCTCTAAAAAGAAAGACATCTTGCTGTTCATGACAACACAGATGGGTGTAGATGGTATTATGCTAAGAGAAATGTCAGAGAGAGAAAAACAAGTATTGTGATTTTACTGATAATATGGAGTCTAAAAGTAAAATATGAACTGGCAAAGGAAACATAAAGAGAAAGAGAGTCACAGATACAGAGAACAAAATGATGGTTGCTAGAAGGCAGGGGTTTGAGGTGTTGAGGGAGATGGGTGAAGGGGTTAAGGGCTGAAAACTTACAACTATAAATGAGAGAGACATAATGTAATTGCAATAACATTGTAATAATACAAAATTCTCAACAAAAATAGGGTATGCATCTAAAATATTATCATTGCTCTTTTTTGGATAGTTAGTACATGATATTTTTAATGCAATTCTTCCAAAATCATTTCATATCATAGTTCCAAATAATTTCTCTAATAATTTCAAAAGAGTGTACTTAGTGTTAAGAAGACTTGCTGTGTTTAAAAACACATTTGTGATCTTCATAAATGACAGTTTCTCCCATTCTGTCAGGTCAACTTTAATACTGACATGAAATCTTATAAATTTAAAATCCAAAGTGCCACTCTGCTCTTAGTGGATGTAAAGAAATCCCTTAATGATGCAAAGATTCCAGGCTGAGTGGGGATCCTCTTTTCAGTTTCCTTTGTTAGCACTGCATTTACTATCTCCTGCTGAATCTGTGGCATAATGCTCATATTTCTTTCAGGCTTTCATTTCAATATAAACCAAATGGGCGCAATTGGGCTTTGCAGCGACTAATGAACCTCTCAAATATATCAAGAAGACTATGAGCTCCCCAAACATGTGCTGTGTTCTTATTTCTGAAGTATACCCAAGCATCAACACTTCCTTGTTCAGAAGAGCTAGTACAACATAAACAATCATGCTTCTAGGTATAGCATTCCACTGAACACAAACTGAATATACAGCAAGTCATATTTATATTTACCTTTTAGATCTAATCGAATTTACACCAGGATAAATAATTTAGGTTGATATGTAAGAATACTATTTAAACTTTTTTAGCTTATATTTGTTTTGATTTGCACATAAAAAAACCTTCACAAATATCTATATAGCTTTATGTACTCATGGTATACTTTTTTTTTGCACCAACAGTAGTGCAAATTAAAAGGTACTGCTAGAAGTTAAAGTATTTTATTTAATTGTGCATTTGAATTAGAGAAGATTCATGTAAGCTCTGTGGATTGAAATCTAAAGAACAAAGGAAACATTTCACTAATCATTGCTGGGAAATACAGCCAAAGAGACCTCTGTTACTAACTCCCATTAGCAATATTGAAATTTACACATGAAATTAGCCATGCATTTATTCATTTGCTGAAAAATGAGAACAGAAGTCTATAGAGATAGCACTAGGTCCACAATAGGGACATTGAAAATTTATTCAAACTAATAAGTGAAAACAATGAGCCAAAGTAATGATCTTTATTCAAGCAAACTGGCTGACATGAGCTACACAGCAGATTTACTACATGTGAACCATTTGATTTCAAAATCTCAAACATTGTGGGAAAAAATGTACCTTATTTATTGATAGGTTAACATATTCTAATCACATCAGAAATAACATTAAACTTTAGCCAAAAGCAAGGTGGTATTTTTCAGGCTAGTTTTTCTAAGCAATTTTAATTGAGGGATTTTAAATTTCTATTAGATTCACTTTTTAGTTGCCTACTAGGATACTGGAGCCTTAAATGAAACCCACAAAACTGAAAACTGCTCACATAGAGGTAGTTTCATAGAGGGGAGTATTCTAGAGAGAAATTTGTTATATTTGAAATGCCATCCTTAGGATTCCATTTTTATCATTTGGGAGAATATAATATAACACTTGGGATGGTATATAATTTTGAAGAATAAGCTGCTATTTCCAAAATTATAAGTTAACATGTATGAAACAGTAAATATTAAGAAAAGACACAGGTTAAGTTTTCCAAAACTTTATATTTCATAGTAAAACATTTTTGTTTTATACCATAAAATTATAAAAATGTAGATGTTGTGAAGCATTTAATAATCATGTATAATTTCCCACTAGTATCTGGACTTCGCTGGTGGCGCAGAAGGTAAAGCATCTGCCTACAATGCAGGAGACCTGGGTTTGATCCCTGGGTGGGGAAGATTCCCTGGAGAAGGAAATGGCAACCCACTTCCGAACCCATTCCCGGACTCCTGCCTGGAAAATCCCATGGATGGAGGAGCCTGGTAGGCTACAGTCCATGGGGTCACAGAGTCGGACACAACTGATTCCAAATCATGAAAGGAGTACATCAAGGCTGTATATTATCACCCTGTTTATTTAACTTATATGCAAAGTGCATCATGTAGAATGCCAGGCTGGATGAAGACAAGCTGGAATCTAGATTGCTGAGAGAAATACCAATAACTTCAGATATGCAGATATGATAGTACCCTTATGGCAGAAAGCAAAGAAGAACTAAAGAGCCTCTTGATGAAAGTGAAAGAAGAGAGTGAAAAAGTTGTCTTAAAACTCGACATTCAGAGAACTAAGATCATGGCATCTGGTCCCATCACTTCATGGCAAATAGATGGAGAAACAATGGAAACAGTGAGAGACTTTATTTTGGGGGGGCTCCAAAATTACTGCAGATGGTGACTGCAGCCATGATATTAAAGTCACTTGCTCCTTGGAAGAAAAGTTATGACCAACCTAGACAGCATATTTAAAAGCAGAGACATGACTTTGCCAACAAAGGTCCACCTAGTCAAAGCTATGGTTTTTCCAGTAGTCATGTATGGATGTGAGAGTTGGACTATAAAGACAGCTGAGCACTGAAGAATTGATGCTTTTGAACTGTGGTGCTGGAGAAGACTCTTGAGAGCCCTTGGACTGCAAGGAGATCAAATCAGTTAATCCTAAAGGAAATCAGTCCTGAATATCCATTGGAAGGACTGATGCTGAAGCTGAAACTCCAGTACTTTGGCCACCTGATGCGAAGATGCTGGGAAAGATTGCAAGCAGGAGGAGAAGGGGATGACAGAGGATGAGACAGTTGAATGTCGGCATCACCGACTCTTTGGACATGAGTTTAAGTAAATTCTGGGAGTTGGTGATGGACAGGGAAGCCTGGTGTGCTGCAGTCCATGGGGTCACAAAGAATCAGACATGACTGCACAACTGAACTGAACTGAACTGATCTGGAGTAAAAACAGGGCTGTGCAGTGCCTTGCATGGCACAATCTATATGACCCGCAGACCGTGAAATAACGCACTACACAGTCGGCTTGGCTACATGCTGTGGCCTTGGATCCTGAAATGAAATATGACAAACTCATACTTTGTGCCATAATGAATGATTAGAAAGTTTTATAAAATAACCTGCAATGATATAGAATGCTATTTCCAAATGAACGATATGGCAAGTGGCACTGTATTTCTTAAAATAATCTATGTAGCATATATATCTTCAAGATAAAATAATATGATAAATAATAGATTTATTCTTTTTCCCACACTGTTCCTTTCTTTATGTAGATGTGAGTTGCTGACCTCTATCACTATCCCTCTCATGGAAGAACTACTTCTAACGTTACTTACAGGACAAATCCATTGACAATTCTCTCAGTACTTTTCTGAGAAAAATTTATTTCTTCCTCACTTTGGAAGGATAATTTCATTGGTTATAGAATTGGGATCTGGTGTTTTGTTTTGTTTTTTCTTTCAACATGTTAAATTATTTCATTCCACTCTTCTTCCTTGCATGATCTGATGAGAAGTTCACTGTAATTCTTACCTCTGTTCTTCCATAGGGAAGGCTTTTGTTATTTGTTCTGTTTGTTTGTTTCTGACCACTTTCAAAGTTTTCTCTTTGCTTTTCTACCTTTATTTATCTATACCTCTTGGTGTTCTCTGAACTTCCTTGGTTCATCGCTCAGGTCTTCAATTAATTTTGGAAAGTTCTCAGCGAGTATTAGGTCAAATATTTCTTGTTCACCTTTTGATCTTTGCTTCTGGTACTCCAGTTATGCATATGATACATTTTTAAATTTTTTCCACAGTACACAGATGGTCAACTCTACTTTTATTTTTTTCTCTTTTAATTTCAGGTAGTAACATTTCTTTTTACATATCTTCAAACTCATGGATTCATTCCTCAGTTGTGTCAAGTTTCCTGATGCGCTCAGCAAAGGTATGATTGATTTATATCTCAGTGTTTTAATATTTCTGGCATTTATTTTTTTCTTAATGTTTCCATATTTATGTTTATACTATCATACTCTCTCTCTCCTTGACTGTTGTCTACCTTGTTCACCTGAGCCTTTAATATACTAACTAGAGTTATTTAAAATTTTCTATCTGGTAATTTCAAAACTGTGTCATATCTGAGTTCTGGTTTCTTAGGTTTGTTTAGTTTCTTCAATTAAAAAAATTCTTTTGGTTGTATTGTTAAAAGCTGAACATGGTGAATCAGACGACGGGAAGTGATAAAGAGGCCTTTGTGAGGTATGTTAATCTGACTAAGAGTTGGGCTGCTTTTAATCTTTGGTGTAGTTGTAGTTACTAAAGGCTTCAACTTTCTCTGTGTCCTTGTGTTTTTCTTCTCCCTAAATAACAGTATGTGTCTTGCCCCTCTGTCAGCTATAATCTGCTATAGTTACCCAGCAGCCATCCTGATGTGGTAAGGTAAGTTGTGGGGGAGGATTCCATCTATATCTTGCTTTTATTACTTAAGAGAATGATTTTTACTACTTCAAACTTGATTTTCCTAATATGTAGACTCATTTCTTTAATTTTTCCTAAAACTGCATTTAAAAAAGCAAATAGTCACATGAATACCAAGAACCTAGCAATACAACAATATGGAAACATTGATGGGATTCAGTCAACTGAAAACTTCTTATTTATTATATCATTGTATATAATAATCATTATATGTAGTAGGAATTCTAGAATCAGGAAATCTTGGAGCCAAGATAGTAGAGACTTTAGTATTGAAGATGCATTTCTAAATGTTTTTTTCCTAATTCTTTTAAGAATGAAAAATGGAGTCTATGATAATGTAAAATAATTATCTTTTTATATAGTTCTCTTTTTAGAAGTAAGCATACAAGCTATTAAAGTATTATTACATTGTCATTACAATAATTCACAACTAATAAAATACTTCTTCCTCTTGATTCCTTGTCTCAGCTATAGTCACCAGTTGTTCTAATCTGGCACCTGAGAATCAGACTTCACTGTGCTATTTTCTGTACCACTCAGTTCCCATTTCATAATCACCGCATCACCATTCTCAGTATCTTTTTAATCTATTTCTTTTACCATCCTCTGTCATCATCATATACCTCAGCAATGTCATGTCAAAATAAATCTTAACCAACTGTCTGACCGGCCTTCTAGACTTCATTTTTCCTCTCATCGCACCATGCTTTACAAAAACATTTGAGTGGATTTAATTATCTAACTTTTATATAAGCTTTCCTTGGGGAAATTCAGTATCTGCTTTACAATCACATTCATGTCCAAGACTTTTTAAAGCTCATTTCTTATTCTTTAATCTTCACCCTCTTTCTCTACCACTCAATACTTCTTTTATATCTCCAAATGTGCCATGCAATCTGTCTTTCTCTGCATTTGTATATGTTGAATCTCCTTGCTAATTTTATGTATTGTTCAGTTATCAGCTCACATGTCATTACCAGTATCTTTTATGTTCTGACTTTAATATACGTTTTTTAGGTACATTCCTGTAGCAGTTCTCTTTCATCCTGCCAAAGTACTTACCACATTTTTAAAAAGGAATTTCTTGTCTGTCTTTTTGGTACACTTAGACTCTTTAAACACCAAGTATTTTTTGATTAACTGTTCTTCTCTCATGAATAACCAGTATCTGACATATAATACATTTCAATACAAACTTATTTGTCATTGATTTAATGTTCCAAATATTTTTAGATGATCTAATGGTCTTTTAAATCGATACACTTTTGTCTTTTGTCATCTAAATAGAGCTAGTAGCTACTTAAAAAATATATTTACTCTGGATTAATACTAGAATGCCTATATTATGCAACATTATTGTGACTTACCCAAATATATCACCTTTAATTGCACAACTTGTTAACACATATGCATTTTATATTTATAATTTTAATATACACTTTGTTTTATTATCCAAATCATTTTCCTGTAAGAATCACCTCTGTTTCCAAGAAGAACAAAATAATGCAATATTTTCAGTGCTTGGTAACCTGTCTAACAATAAGGAGTCTCACATACCATAAGCAGAAGAAACATTAAAAAATTAATTTTATGATTTTTTCATAAACAGTAATTACTATCAATGGCAGACCCTATGGTGGAGACACTGGGGCAAAGGACACTTTTTTTGGTTTTGTAGTGAGCTTTTTCACTTTGAGTTATTTTATAGTTTTTAAAGATCTCATTAAGAGTGACTATTGAACACTTTTCAGAACAAATTATTGGCCAAAAAAAAGAGAATATTTAAATCTTCATCCCTTTTGGGAGTTAAAATTGAATTTATATAAATGAGAATAGGAATTCCAGTCAAAGCCTGGACATGTCATTTGTTTTTATCACATGCTTAATGAACTTTACCAAAAAAATATATATATACTAAAATCAAACCTCTGGGTATATACTGGATATAGGTTAGCGCCTGCACATGCTCTCTGTTCATTGTCACTTGCATTTTAGTAACTCCTTATGCAAATGAACAAACTTTTAACACCTCAATTTAAATGATGAGAAATACGTTGAACTTTCAATATATCAACAAGGGTTTCCAATTAAGACAGTTTCATAAAAGCAAATGGAATATTCACCAGAAAAGTAGCTCATTGCTTGTGCTCAAATAAACATTAAGTCTCAGTAGATTTTAGCTAACACTTAACTTTTGGTTCCCTAGAACATCACTGTAGACAGAGTCCTGTCTCTTTCTCCTCATGCCCTAATGCACATGTGTTATACATCACTACTGAAGGCAATCATTTTGAAAGTTCACTTCCAAGAGGCTGGTTTAGAACTTCAGTTAAATATAAACATTACCCTTTCTCAGAAGTAACTGTTCAAAAAATATAAAGCTTTCTGTTCACTTTCCAATCTAAGTGTACTCCTTGCTATTGCTCCAAAAACTATATTTTCTGCCTGGAAGCTCTTTCTTAAAATATCCATATGACCATCCTGTCCACATCTTTCAAAATAGAATAACAGATCAGAATCACTCTTCCATATGAAATAACCCTCTAAAACTAGACATAGCATATGAAACGGTGGTTTTCAAACACAATATATTAGGAAATGATGGATAATAGTCCCCAAGAGAGAGTAAACAAATTGAGATAAACCTTCAACTGTCCTACTTTATTGTTTCAAGACAATATTCTAAGTGAAAGGAGAATCAAGAAGGGCAACTCCAAATATCTTGATTTTTTGAGACAGAGTTAAGAATCTAAATGGACAAGTGAAAGTGTTAGTCTCTCAGTTGTGTCTGACTCTTTGTGACCCCATGGACTGGAGCCTGCCAGTCTCCTCTATCCATGGAATTTTTCAGGCAAGAATACTGGAGGGGGCTGCCACTCCCTTCTCCAAGGGATCTTCCCAACCCAAGGATTGAACCCAGGTCTCCTGCTTTGCAGAAAAATTCTTTACCATCTGAGGTACCAGGGTTTAGGCATATTTAAAGAGCTGAACACAAGGGCAAGCCCAGAAGTATTCATAGAGGTCCCCTAGAATATTCATCTGAGTATTGACTGGTACATGTATGTGAAGAAAATATCTAAGGGGAAAGAAGGAATGCTCTTTAGTGTTCACACAGGTCTGGAAATCATGCCTCACTACCACCAGGTAGGAAATCATACCTAATTCCCACCAGGTGGAAAACTTTGTAATTCATTGAGAATTGGTTAGATTACTCAGGAGGGTCTTGCCTTAATCTTAGATCAATTTAGATCTATCCTAAATGTTGTGCTCTTCTTACCTAATAGTCTTTAATGCCTAACCTGAAGAGATAAAACAGATTCAGGTAGTTTACACTCTAGAACAAAGTTATAGAATATTTATGAACTACAAATATATCTAGCATCAGGTGAAATTCACAAGGTCATACAAAACAAAGAAACAAAAATTGTCAATCTAGAAAACAATACCCAGTGAAATGTCATGCAAAAAAAGAAAAAAAAAAGGATGAGGTATCAGTATATACATATCATTAAGAACACTTAGTTTTAAAACTGCCTATGCATTTGTTTTTAAAATCAGCTACTTGTACAGAGCATATGTTTGGGTCTTCCATCTTTATCCAGTTTGATAATATTCACCTTTTGGTTGAGCTATTTTAAAAGCTTATACTAATACAATTGTATTCATGGTTCTATTGAAAACTGATTTTTTTTTGTTGTATATTTCCCTTTTTTAACTCTACATTCAGAAAACTAAGATCATGGCATCCAGGCCCATCACTTCACGGCAAATAGATGGGGAAACAAAAACAATGGAAACAGTGAGATACTTTATCTTTTTGGACTCCAAAATCACTGCAGAAGGTGACTGCAGCCATGAAATTTCTTGTCCCTTGGAAGAAAAGCTATGACCAACTTAGCATATTAAAAAGCAGAGACATTACTTTGCCGACAAAGGTCTGTCTAGTCAAAGCTATGGTTTTCCAGTAGTCATGTGTGGATGTGAGATTTGGACTATAAAGAAAGCCAAGTGCTGAAGAATTGATGCTTTTGAACTGTGGTGTGGGAGAAGCGTCTTAAGAGTCCCTTTGACTTCAAGGTAATCCAATCAGCCCATCCTAAAGGAAATCAGTCCTGAATATTCACTGGAAGGACTGATGCTGAAGCTGAAACTCCAATACTTTGGTCACCTGATGCAAAGAACTGACTCGTTGGAAAAGGCCCTGATGCTGGGAAAGATTGAAGGCAGGAGGAGAAGGGGACGACAGAGGATGAGATGGTTGGATGGCATTACCAACCCGATGGAAATGAATTTGAGTAAGCTCTGGGAGTCAGTAATGATGAGGGAAGCCTGGTGTGCTGCAGTCCATAGGGTCTTAAAGAGTTGGACATGACAGCGACTTAACTGAACTCCCCCCCCCCTTTTTTTCCTTGCCTTCTTTCAGATGTATGAGTATATTTATGATTCGAAGCACTACTGACTTTTTAGTTACATCTCTATAATTATTTTTTTTTTAGGTAAGATTCACAATGTACATGTTTTTCTGTTAAAACAGCTTATCTAATTTTTTCCTAAATATTACATGCATGCTATTTGAAAACTTTAAATGGAGAAAATTTATTTTTAAAAAGCAAGTTTGCCATGCCTCAAGAGTGCTATGCACCCGTTACACCATTTTAAAATTTTCTATTTTTTAGTTACAGGGCTTCCCTCATGGCTCCGCGGTCAAGAATCCGCCTGCCAGTGCAGGAAATACAGGTTTGATCCCTGGGTCAGGAAGATCCCCTGGAGAAGGAATTGGCAACCTGCTTCAATATTCTTGCCTGGGCAATCCCAGGGACAGAGGAGCCTGGCAGGTTACAGTCTATGGTGTTGCATAGAGTTAGACATGACTTAGCAACTAAGCAACATTTTTAGTTATGCTGCAGATGACCTCATCATCTCTAAATGAATTTATACTGCTCTTTAGAAATAGATGTATTCATTGTTTTTCTTAATATGTTTATCATTCACTGACTTATTTTTGAGATAGATGGGGATTTACCTTATAACTTTCTCCAATTCTTTCCCTGTCCAACATGATGTTATGCCCCACTGTTTTTAGATTATTGACTGATAGGAACTGAAACAGTGAAAAGCAGTTACCAAAACCTGCATTTCTTATTCAACAAAGCATAGTGTCTCCCTCTCTCTCTCTCTCTGTCTCTCTCAGGTTTCTTTTTTTTTTTCTTTTATTCATTTTATAGTGAAGTGTAATTTATTTGTGGGAAAATTGATCTTTTTAAGTATGCAGTTCTGTGAGATTTTACAAATGCATATAGTCAAACTGCCACAAGCAGGATGTAAATCTGTTTAATACCCATTTTTAGCTTATGTAAAGTAGAATATTATACCACTGACATATATGATAAGAGCATTCTAAAAGTATACTTCCAATTCTTATATAAAACTTGAGATGTTGTTGTGATATATTTCATTATACATATATTATGAACTGCCTTATATATTAGTACTACTTTTATTTTTAAAAATTGTATCGTGGTATAGTTGATTTACAATGTTTTGTTTCCTTTTATTTTAGAAACTCAATCATTTTTACAATGATTAAAAATTAGAAAATATTTTTTATCTTTACCTATATTCTTCACTGTTTCTAAGGCTGTCCATTTCTTTGGGAAGATCCAAATATTTTTCTGCCTGAAGAAATTTCTAACATTATAGCACAGGTTTGCTGGCAATACATTTTATTTTTTTTTCACATGTGAAAAGTTTTCTATTTTGTTTCTAAGTTCAAAAGATATCTTAATGCATAAAAAATTCTGACTTGATAAATTTTCCTTTTGATAAATTTACAACAGTTCACTCTTTATTTTCTGGTATTATTTCTGCTGACTATTATAGTCAATTGTTCTTATCTTTATACTGTTTATGTGATGTGTCAGTTTTCCATAGGTGCCCTCAAAAATTGCTCTTCAATTTAGTTTCCATAAGTATGTACTTTTTGATTCCATAAGTATGTTAATTTTTGGGTGTGTTGTATGCATGTGTGTGGGTACAGTATATCCTACTTGAAATTTTAAGTATGTATTTCTTATAATTATATATATAATTATATGTATATATAACATTACATACATATAATCATAGGTATATATATAATTTGCTTGGAAAAATAATATCTGCTCTTACCTCTTCAATTATTCTACTGCATTCTTTTTTTCCTCTGGTGTGTACTATATATCCTTTTTGGAATTTTAAATGTGTGCTTTTTACAATTATCTATATATGCACATATGATGCATATTATATACATAATTTATTATATATATATATAGATTGTACATAATTCTTATATATGTATTGCATATAATTTTTTTAAAAGTATCTTTGCTCTTGCGTCTTCGACTATTCTTCTACTGCATTCTCCTTTTCTTCACTTTTAGGATTCTGATTATACATATACTAGAGAGTTTGATATTGTCCCGGAAGACTTTTTGAAACCTCTTTCACTCTTTAACTTTGGGTAATTTTATTGGCCTAAATTCATGGTCACTACTTCTTTCCTCAACTGTATCACATCCAATGATGAGCTTGATAGCTTTTTCCTAGTATTTTCATTCATTTCTTTCTTCTAGTTCTCTTACTCAGTTAAAATTCTTTATCTGGTCATTTAAGTGGTCTATTTTTCTACTCTATTGTTTAACAGATTCATCAGAATCATTTCCATGTCTATGTCTAACAGTTCTAAAATCTAAATAAACTCTAATTTTTGTTCTGCTGACCACTTTGTCTCATGACTATTGAGTTTTCTTGTATTTCTGTCTCATAAATTTTTACTTCATAACATATATCTCATGTAGAACAGGAGAAGCCAGGTAATAGTGCTTTACAGGGAATAGACATCTGTCATTTCAATGTGAGAAATTGGGTTAATATTCAAGAATGAGCTAAATTTGGTTTTAAGTTGCTGTTATTGTTGCAAAGGTTGCTTTTAGGGTCTCAAATTCATCTGATGCTGCCATGTATTTTTAATGATTCTGGACTTTTCTCAATGCCTGAGCCCCATTCTAAGCTTTCTATAATCTCACTGAAGTCGTTGTCTTCTCTGTAGAATACCAGATAAGAACTATACAAGAAAGGGAAATTATAATTCAAACCAATACCTGAAAATAGGTGGAAAAAACCCTTAAGACAATATTGTCAAATTGAATACAACTATTAAAAATATAATATGTGTTAACAAATTGATTTTATCCTGTGCATACAAGGTTGGTTTACTACCAGTAAATCTATTATGGAATTACACTGTATTAAAAGATTAAACTGAAATACCATTTAATCTTTTCATTAAAAGCAGAAAGTGCATTCTATAAAGTGCAATGCTGATTAATCATAAAAGCTCTTAATAAACCAAGAGTAGCAGAAAACTTCTCTACACTGAATAATGGATACCTACTTCAAAATCTAGTGTAATTATCATATTTAATGTTGAAATGTCAGAAGCATTCTTTTTAAAATCAAGAGCACTAGAATATACCAACTCTCTCCCATTTAATTTTTTAGTGAATAGTTTCTCCAGACAATGCAGTAAGACAGTAAAATGTAGTAAAAATCTAAGTATTGAAAAGAAAGAATAAAACATGTCATATTTCATTGATGATATAATTATCTTCATAGAACACCTCAAACAATCTGGTGCTGAGACAATTAATTTTCTATTGTATTTTTTCTATCACACAGAAAAATAAATTTAGGTAAAGACTAAAAGCTTAAATTAAAAAAAAATAAAGATTTAAAACATAAAGAAGGTCACACAGAATATATTTATCATTTTGGAATAGGGAGGGATTTTTAAACACTATTTGAAATTTATGCTTGATAAAAATGTATATAAATAAATACAGTAAATATCATACTTCAGAATACTTGAAGCAAGTATGTTCAGTGAATTGAGCCAAAAATGATATTGTAACAGATAACTGCTGGTAATTTAATAAAAAAAGTCTGAGTAAGGGAATTGCAGATATTTTGTTGGAAAAGAAACAAATGGACATAAATTTTAGTCTACTTCATAAATAATAGAAAAAGTAAAAGTTTAAAACCACAATGGCATGCCATTTTAGACTGCTACCTGTTATGTTATAAAATATTTATCTATTTGAGTCTGACATTTCTTAGTAATAAATTTTAGGGTATCTTTTTTTGGGGAAACATAAGTGAGTCTGGGTCTATTGTTTTGCATTATAACAGATGACACATTGTTTTTATTTGTCCTTTTTCGGTTGATTTTACTTTGATCACTTGATTAAGGTAGTGTTTGCTAGGTTTGACTCTGAATTTACTACTTGGCCCCACTGTTAATAATAATGAATTTATGAGGATATATTTTAAGAGTATAAAAATGTTCTATATCTTAAACTTTCATCCATTTGTTTTATCACCCATTGAGGGTTTTTTAATGAAATAATTATTACAAAGATGACTTTTGAGTAATGACTTATCAACTCCTACATTCCTTTACAGGCATTTTTTAATTGTATTAAAGAGCTTTTTCTTCTATCCTATTTATTTATTTCTGCATTTATTTCTATCAGCATGGACTCATAGATGATTTTATTCTATGGATTATGATCTTTTAGTTGTCTATTTTAATTTAATTCCACTTTAATCTATTTTGTCACTTGACAGTTTTTCATCTTTTTTTCAACATAGTCTTACTTTCTAATACAACAAGATATTCTGGGCTCATGTTGTACTTTTCTTTCCAAAATTGGAATTAACATTTTTGAAAGAAATCTTGGTCTTTTATGGGAGAATTTAGGATCTGGGTCTAAAGTATGTTTTATTACTATTGGGTGGCATTGCTTCTGAGCCCTTCAAAGAACAAAGCTAGGAAATAGATACATGCCTACGTACATACCTGGACTTCCTTGGTGGCTCAAATGGTAACGAATCTGTCTGCAATGCAAGAGACCCAGGTTTGATCTCTGGATGGAGAACATCCCCTGGAGAAGAGAATGGTTACCCACTCCAGTATTCTGGCCTGGACTATTCCATGGCCAGAGGAGCCTGGTGGCCTACAGCCCATGGGGTCGAAAAGGGTCAGACATGACTGAGCAACTAACACTTTTGCCTCTTTTACTTGCATAACTACACACTCATCCACCTACCCTCTCAACACTTGCCTGTCTGCCTGCCTGCCTATCCATCTATCTATCTAGCTACCTGCATACCCGTCTATTCCTTGTACAAGCACATGAGTTCATACCAATCCAATTCAAATCCAAAGTCACATGTGTCCCTCTAGTCTTCTTCCTTTTCATATCTGTAACTTTCTTATACAAAAGTAAAAAACCTGGCTCTGATTATTCTCAATATATTTACTTATTTGTTTTCTGTTTCAGTCTCCTCGTCTAAAATTTCCTAGTTATTCCTCTGTTGGATGAAGATTTCCCTCTTGAGAAGTGCTTAAGGATAGTCTTCTTTGAGTCTTTTTATATTTAAAACTACTTTGTATTCCCTAGATAACAGTGGACAATTTCAAGAGGATGCCTAATGCTTTGTTTACATTTGTTTTCCTTAGGTGCCTTGAATATTCTGATCCATTGTCTTTTCACTTTGCATGTTGTGTTTGAGAAGGCTGCTTATACTGACATAATTCTCTTTTCTGTGTAAATTATTTAAACTTTTTTTGGAAGGTGGGGGATGGAGATGGAGGGCTGGAAACCTTGAGGGTTATTCATCATTAAAGTCACCCTATTTCTTGTTATTAAAATTGAATAGGTTTAATAGCAATCGCCTCATCTCCTGTTGCAAGTAAATTGTCCCACATTCTTATAACAATTATTAAGTCTTCCTTTATTTCCAGAAATTTTTTTTAGATCATGGGTGCATGCCCCACTGTCGTGTGACCCCATGAACTGTAGCCCCTCCAGGTTCCTCTGTCCATGGGCTTCCCCAGGCAAGAATATGTACTGAATTTCCATTTCCTCCTCTAAAGGATCTTTCCAACCCAGGGATCGGACCCATGTCTCCTGTGTCTCCTGTATCGCAGGCCGATTCTTTACACTGTGTCACCACGGAAGCCTCAATAAGTATTCCTTTATTTATAGCTTTTTTTTTTTAGATTATAGATGTAAATATTATTTTTCATTATTTAATTTTTACTATAAGAATTCCATTTATAATTGTTTTTCTTTTTGCCTTTCATTTGACACTGTTTCCTCTTATACTTGTTTTCTTAGTCTTTGTTCAATACACACCCAATTTTCATCGGAATTTTTTCTTCACTAACCACCTTGTAATTTTCACTCAGACTTTGCTAACTTTGGTGTTTTTCTTCCTTTTCTTCCTGATTTCAATATTTTGTTTTCCTGCTTTTTTGTGAATTTTTAAAATCATTTTGAATTTAGGATTCATGGTGATTTTTAAATACTTGTTCAGGGATGTTTACTTCATTTTGCAGTACTTCATTTTGAAGTATTTCCTTCTAATTAGTGTTATTGGGGGTGGAGGCTTCCTTGCCCTTTTTCTTTTTAGAGTGGAATAAGAGTCCTTGCTTTTTAGGACTAGAATAAGACTCAGCAAACAACAATCAACAGGCCAAATTAGGTTTGGCACCAGTATGGTTAATCAAGTTACTGGAATAAAGTTACATTTATTGCTTATGTTTTTTCTATGGCTGATGTCACACTATAACGGCAGTATTGGATAGATGTGACATAAATTATATGTGCCACTAAACTGAGCATATTTATTATTAAAATTGAATAGTCATTAACAGAAAAAATTTCCCAGCTTCTGGTATAGATGTAAATCCCTCCATTCAAGAGTTGTTACTTTGGGGTAACTTGGGATACCCTGGTAGCTCAGACGGTCAAGAATCTGCTTGCAATGCAGGAGATCCAGATTCAATCCCTGGGTTGGGAAGATCCCCTGGAGAAGGAAATGGTTACCCACTCCACTATGCTTGCTTAGAGAATTCTATGAGCAAAGGGCCCTGGCAGGCTACCTCGCGGGGTCGCAGAGTCCAACAGGGCTGAGAAACTAACACGACAGTATGACTACTTAAGATTCTTAGCTCAAGAGTGCCCTCTTCTGTTAGTGTAAGTGTGTGCAGCTTTTTAATGGATGGTTAGAAAGCTGCTATTGATATTATTTTTGTATACATTTTTGTTAATTTCTAACAGCAATTCTCTAAATCAATAGAATAGAATGCATTAATTTATAATTTACCAATAAATATATTGTATATTAACTCACACCCAAATGAGATTAATATACTAAGATATTCTTTCATGTCTCCATACCAACTCTGTATATTTTTATTTGTAGAAGTTGTAAACATCACACTAAAGCTTTTCCTATAATTTTCTTTCTTAGCTTCAGTTTTACAACAGATTTACCCAAAGCTCGCCACTAGATATCTCACCTATTATTTCTGCATTTATTAGTTGCCTGGATTTTGTCGCTAAGTTATGTTTTTCCTCTCCAATGTAAGCTCATGTGTATTAGATTCCTTGAATTCTTGTATAATCAAGATTTTTCTCTCTTGCTTTTACTGTTTTAAGACTATTCGGCTGAGAATAGCCCTCTCAGATAGACTATTTTTCTCTCCGTATATTATCCCATCTGGCTTTGAAAATTGCTATAAAGAGAATTCAGGATCCAGACTGAATTTCTCCTATTTTAAGTTAGCTTCTTTTCTTCATGCTTATCTATGGATTTTATTCTTTATCCTTGAAATTCAATGATTTAAGTCAGGTTAGGTTGTTTTTTTAAATAACTGTGCACTTTTACTCTCAATGTATTCATTTCTTACTTCATCTCATGAAAACATTACTTCATATATTGGACTCTTTGCCTCTCCATTATTAGAGCTCTCTAATATTAGAGCTCTCAGAAACCTCGACTCTCCAAATGTTTTATATTCTATGTCTGTTCCTCATATGCATGACATCATCTATTTAATAATTTTAATTTTTCTTCTCCTTTTTCTTCTGGACTCACAAGAATTTTCTTAGCTTTTTTCTCAATCTCAATGACTTATCTCCGTGTTTATTTTGTTTGTAATTCATGTATTATGAATTAGCAGTTTAATCCTACTTCCTTGATCTTTAACTTTTTTAAACTCTTGTAAGTTCCTTTTTGGGCTTCCCAGGTGCTGCTAGTGGTAAAGAATCTGCCTGCCAAATCAGGGGACATAAGAAAAATGTGGTTGGATCCCTGGTTCAGGAAGATCCCCTGGAGGAGGGCACTCCAGCATTCTTGCTTGGAGAATCCTAGGGACAGAGGAGTCTGATAGGCTACATCCATAGGGTCGCAAAGAGTCTGGACACTACTGAAGCAACTTAGCCTGCACACAAATCCATTTTTGCCTCATTAGACTTCTTTTTTTACAATGATATCATCTTAGAATTTTATATTATAACGGAAAGCAAGAGATGAATTTAATATATTTCCCTAGCTATTCTTTCTCTGAAAATTGATTCTCTACCAATCCTTCATATGCTACATACTCTACTTTTATTACTCCCCCGCCCCATATTATTGGGCTTCCCTCGTAGCTCAGTGGGTAAAGAATCCACCAGCAATGCAGGGGACCCCAGTTGGATTCCTGGGTGGGGAAGATCGCTGGAGAAGGGATAGGCTACCCAATCCAGCATTCCTGGGCTTCCCTTGCGGTTCAGCTGTAAAGAATCCGCCTGCAATGCAGGAGACCTAGGTTCGATCCCTGGGTTGGGAAGATGCCCTGGAGAAGGGAAAGACTACCCACTGCAGTATTCTGGCCTGGAGAGTTCCATAGACTGTATAGTCCATGGAGTCCTGAAGGTTGGACACGACTGAGCGGCTTTCACTTTCATATATTTTCATGCTTTTTTCCGTATTACGTTAGCATGGGCTACTTCACGTTTAACTCCATCCTCCTCTATGGAACTTTCTGTGACATCCCATCAGGCATGATACGGCAGATCTGAATTTTCTTGACTCTGTTATATGCCTTATATGTGTTACACATGTGTGTGGGTGTATTCAGAGAGGATTATTCAGAAATTTCCTGAAACTTTAAAGATTAAGATTTAATTTATAAGGAAAATTATTTATTCACTAAGCTTTTAAATTCAGGCTAAAATTTATAGTCAAACAAGTATTAAGAATTACATGTAAGGGTACTTTAAGTAACACAAAGTCCATTTATATACTTCATTAATTAAACTTTGAATATTTTAAAGTACATTTATAGTGTTAATATGCTAAATTTCTTTTTTCATTTCTTCACTGTATTTCAATTAACATAGAAATAAAATAGTACTGAGTAGTCAAATAACATTTATAAATCCAACAAATTAAACACCTATTGTAGTTTTTTATATTTCCATATTTTGTAGAAATTAGATTTTAGCTATTAAAGTCACTTTAATTGTGTATATTTAAAATCTAAGCGACAGTTCTTACACACTCTCCAAGTAAAATGATATTAAATAGTAAAAACATTTTTAGAATATCAAATATATGCCTTAATATAAATTTTAAAAATTTAGTCTCTTAAACATATATATATATATACAGGAATTAATTTTGCTTGCAGTGTTAAACTGCATATAGAATATGTAGTCATTATACTATTATACTAATGGATTCTTGTTGATGATACTCATTAACTTTGCCAAATTAACAATTTTAAGGTTTTCCAAATTTCCCTTAATGACAAAATCTTGCAGAATTATAGTAGAATAGTACAACCAGGATATTATTAGTGAGAAAGTCAAGATAGGAATTAAATTTTTTAAAAAGTTAAGAGAAATTCAGGATACAGACTATTTCCATCAACACAGGATCATTCATGTTGTACAGCTCTAGCTACACTTATTTCCCTTCCACACCTACCTCTTCCATAACTCATGACAACTACTATTAAGAATTTGTTGTACATTTCTTTGACACTTTAAGAATATTATATAAATGGAATAATACAGTATACAACTGAACAATTTTGAAGAAAGCCTTTTTATCACTCAGCATAATTCTCTAGAGAGACACACAGATTTTTGTGTGTGTGTACAATAGTTAATTCCCTTTTATTGCTGACTAGTATTCCAAGATATGACCTACTATAACTTGCTTTACAGCTCTGCTTTTTCCAGTTTGGGGCTACTGTTAATAAAGCTACTATAAACATTCAATTAGAAGCTTTAATTTCCTTTTGATAGTGCCCAGAAGTGTACTTGTTGGGTGATATAATAGCTACATGTTTAGTTTTTAAGAAACACCTAGCCTGCTTTTCAGGACACACACATTTTAGATTCTAGCCAAACATGTATGTGATATAATCTTTCTGCATCATAACCTGCATTTGCTTATGTCTTTATTTATATTTTGAGCATGCTGCTAAATTCACACTGATAGCTCATTGTGGTTTTAACTTACATTTTCCTAATATAATGTTTAATACACTTTTCTTGTGTTTACTATTTGTGTATCCTTTTTGGTAAAATGTTAAATAATACCTTTTGCCCATTTTCTATTTTTTACTGTTAAGTTTGGAGTTCTCTATATATTCTAGGTACTAGTCTTTGTTGGATGTGCCATCTGCAACTGTTTTCTTCCAGTCAGCAGTTGCTGAATCTGATGAGAAAGCCTTTTGCAAAACAAAAGACTTAAATTTTAATGAAGTCAGATTCATCAATTTTCCTTTTATGGATCAAAGTTCTGTTGTAAAGTCTAAGAACCTTCCTTATTTCTAACCTAGATTGTAAAATTTTTCTCTGAATATTTTCTTTTCTTTTTAATTATGCCTTTTTAATAAACTTTAAGACTCAAAACTTTTGAGTTAGTTGCTTTCTAAGAGTGGAAATTTAATTCAGGATTACTTTTCTCCACACCCATGGATGTCCAATTGCTCCAGCACCATTTGTTAAAAAATATTATCTTTTCTGCATTCAACTTATTTTGCATATTTGTCAAAAACTGTTGGGCATAATTATCTGGGCTTACTTTGAGTACTCTATTTCTGTTTCATTTATTTTTGTTTCCAGTTTATCTGTTTCCATTTATCTTTGTATCCTTGCTCAAAACAACCTGGACAAGGTCTTAATTATTTTCACTCTATATTGAGCCTTGAAATCGGGTCGATTGATTTCTCCTAACTTACACGTTTTTTTGCAAAATTGTTTTAACTATTCCTGTTCTTTTGTTATTCCAAATGCATTTTAAAGTAACCATGTTTGTATCTTAAAAAAACATTTCATGGGTTTTTTATAGGAATTGTGACATAAACATGTACGTATTTATATATCTATAAACATATCTTCCCTTGTAACTCAGTCGGTAAAGAGTCTGCCTGCAGTGTAGGAGACCCAGGTTCGATCCCTGGGTCAAGAAGATCTCCTAGAGAAGGAAATAGCAACCCACTCCAGCATTCTTGCCTCGAGAATCCCATTGACAGAGGAGCCTGGCAGGCTACAGTCCATGGGGTCACAAGAGTCTAACACGACTTAGCGACTAAACCACCACCACCAAACCTATATATCTATATATATCAAAATGGAAAGAAATGATAGCTATACTATATTGAGAGTCTTCATTTCGTCCCTCTCTCCCAAGTCCACAATTTCCCTAACTATTAACACTTTGCATTAGTATGGTACCTTTGTTATAATTGATAAATATCAATACACTATTTTCAATGAAAATCTATAATTTGCATTAGCTATCATTCTTTGTGTTTCATGGATTGTGACTAAATGCATATCATGTGTCTTCCTTTATTGTATCAACTAGAGTAGTTTAGCCACTCTAAAATCCCTCGTGTCCCACCTATTCATTGCTACCAATAATGAACAAATTCCTGATTCTTGACATCCATCTCAGCATTTTATATTATGAATGTTTAAGATCTTAGCTATGAAAATACATTGTTTGACTGTGCAAAACTTATTTTATTGCTGCTCTTTCAGAAAATATTGCATAGATGTGAAAACTAAGTTTGCTCCTTAATGTTATTAACTTAATCATAGACCTATTCTGTTGTAGAACGTAAAAATGCACTATAGGATCAGAGCGACCCGATGGAATTCCAGAGCAAGTCCGTGGAATTCTCCAGGCCAGAATACTGGAGTGGGTAGCCTTTCCCTTCTCCAAGGGATCTTCTTAACCCAGGGATCGAACCCAGGTCTCCTGCATTGCAGGCAGATTCTTTACCAGCTGAGACAAAAGGGAAGCCCAAAATAACTGAGAAAGATGCTTTAACAAATCATTTTACTTTTACTAGTAAATCTATTGTTAGACTGTTTTTAGATATGATTATTGAGAATATTTCAAAATGTTTAGATGCAAAAGAAGTATATTTTAAAATTTTCAGAGAAGCAAAGATTATCCTCCAGAGACTAGACATTAAAAGTAAAGAAGTTTCTATCATCACAATCAGAATAATATTACCCGACAATGAAAGATTAAGTGAGGAGTGTGCCAGTATGAATAGATAGGAGCTGAAGAAAATGAGAAAAACACAGGGTCACAACAGGAGACTCTAACCAAGGGAGACTCCAAATAGATTGGAAGCTCAACTTAGAAGGCTACATCTTTGGCCCATATGTTATCTTTATTAACCCTAAAACTTCACAGATCAAGATGAGATATACTGCTTCATAGATAAAGATTAGATAATGATGAATGAATGGTGTAACATTGTAAATTAACAGAGTCAGCAAGTAGGGCAAAAAAAAAAAAAAAACTATTTAGAGAGAGGAGGGATCAAGTGTCCAAGTAATTTTGGAGTTGAAGTAATAAATAAGCAACAAATTGAACGACAATTCTGTGATCAGGTTTTCTGATAACATAATCTTCTAGATTTCCAAGTAGGAGATTCTGTTCTTGACATTCAGTTCAGTTCAGTCTCTCAGTCGTGTCTGACTCTTTGAGACCCCATGAATTGCAGCACGCCAGGCCTCCCTGTCCATCACCGACTCCTGGAGTTTACTCAAACTCATGTCCATCGAGGCGGTGATGCCATCCAACCATCTCATCCTCTGTCGTCCCCTTCTCCTCCTGCCTTCAATCCCTCCCACCATCAGGGTCTTTTCCAATGAGTCAACTCTTCACATCAGGTGGCCAAAGTATTGGAGTTTCAGCTTCAGCATCAGTCCTTCCAATGAACACCCAGGACGGATCTCCTTTAGGATGGACTGGTTGGATCTCCTTGCAGTCCAAGGGACTCTCAAGAGTCTTCTCCAACACCACAGTTCAAAAACATCAATTCTTTGGTGCTCAGCCTTCTTCACAGTCCAACTCTCACATCCATACATGACCACTAGAAAAACCAAAGCTTTGACTAGACAGACCTTTGTTGGCAAAATAATGTCTCTGTTTTTTTAATATGCTATCTAGGTTGATCATAACTTTCCTTCCAAGGAGTAAGAGTCTTTTAATTTCATGGCTGCAATCACCATCTGCAGTGATTTTGGAGCCCCCCAAAATAAAGTTTGGCACTGTTTCCACTGTTCCCCCATCTATTTCCCATGAAGTGATGGGACCAGATGCCATGATCTTAGTTTTCTGAATGTTGAGCTTTAAGCCAACTTTTCCACTTTCCTTCACTTTCATCAAGAGGCTTTTTAGTTTCTCTTCACTTTCTGCCATAAAGGTTAGAAGATCCCAAAAGTTAAATCAGCAATGCTAACTAGTTTGAGAAACCCAAAAGCTGGGAATTTGGTGCACTGGAAATAAGAACAAAGTGCCATTAGTTTCACCAGTTTTATGTCATGTTTCTATTTTTAATGAATATGATAATATACATCTGCATGTGGAAATAAAATAAATGGCTTTAATTTTTTTGATAATAATAATCTTGATTTTGATAATAATAAAAATAAATTTTATTTATTGATTGTGAAGTCTAGGAAGGCACACATTTTTGTGCTTGAACAATTCCAATTTGAAATTTTATTTTACCTCTATATGAATTTCTAATAATTTGAGAAGTAGTAAACCTGGAAATCACATAGGACCAGGACTAGCTTGATTAAAGATTTATTTTATACTATTTATAAAAATCAAGATAGGCACTACTAACATTTTCCCTTCAGTTTACTTATCTAAATATGTGGAGATTATACAAGACAGCTGATTTTTTAAATGATTCCATGGAATATCATATTCTTGCAAAAGTGTCTCAGGCTTTAGTGAAAGGTACTAGTCATAGACAGGAAGATTTGAGTCCAAATCCTTCTCCAAATGGAAATACTAAGTTTTAGTTTGCTTTATATATTAGCTTGACATAGAACAGTGCATCTGAAGAAAGGTTAGGCCATTAATAACAGTGTAAACTCTTGAACCTCACTGGGTAAGGCAGGCTAGACTCTTATGTGGATTAGCATGCAAGGAGGACTGAAGTCCTGGAGAGTCCACTGGTAAAATGAGTATAACACACACAGAAAAGGGACATAGAGCACATCCCCCAAGGTAATGGGACTGTGGCAGTGGAAAAATCTGTGTAGGTATGAGTGTCTCATATTACAATAAACTCTCCCAGCAGACATGTTTTTAATAAAGTTATCAATTTAAAGAGAGCCAGCTTTAGGATTTAATGCCCTTATGGCCTTAATGAGTTGAGGCTGTTTCTAATAGGAAAAGGAAATGCATTAGGAAAATCTGACTCTACATTTGTAATATGAAAACCCATGTCTGTAAATGCTAGCTCTGCAGTGGGAACTCATTAGTATAATGATTCGGCATAGATAATGTGCAATTTGAAAACACAAGGTCTTTGATCCCTAACCTTTCAAATCTCTCTTGGAACTTCTACAGCTTTTTGAGTCTATTAGTGTCTCATATTTTTTTACCCAGGTTTTTTTTTTTATAATTTAGATTCAGATGGCACAGAAAATAGAAATTCAGAGAGTCATGTTGTATGTTAATCAAAAAACTCTGTTTAGGAAAAAATACTTTGCCATTAATAGAACTAAGTTTGAATCTTGAGTTCACTATAAATAACCTTATGGATTTTGTCAGATCTCTTAAAATCATGAAGATTCATGTAGGAGTTGGAAAGACAACAAGGTCATCTTGTAGCTTTCTGTGGATATTGGTATAAATAATGTATATTGATCATAATATCTCCCTCAGCTTGAACATGCTTCTTCCTGACTCTTAACCAATGACTTCCCTCTTACTCTGTGTCTTGCGGAACTGAGATGGTTTAACCTTAGGGGTTTCTTCTCCCTTTTCTTAACATATTTACTTTCTAAAATGTTATTGCAAATTATTTCTCTACTTCGTTGTGATGTAAATGTTTTTTAAAAACCTCCTGATAGTTTTATAACTGAGAACTCGCTTTCTCAAGAACCCAGAGTAACCCGTCTGAAAGATGATCAGCAAGTTATTGAAAAGAGAGTGGAAGTATTACTCACTTAGTCACGTCCAGCTTTTTTGTGACCCCACGGACTGTAGCCCACCAAGTTCTGCTGCCCGTGAAATTCTCCAGGCATGAATACTGGAGTGGGTTGCCATCTCCTATTTCAGGGGATCTTCCTGACCCAGGGATTGAACCCAGGTCTCCTGCATTGCAGGTAGATTCTCTACCTTCTGAGCCACCAGGGAGGCTCCAGCAAGTTAGTACTGTTTGCCATCTATGGCAAAAAGTTTATTCAAATCCTTTGCTCATTTTTAATTGGGTTATTTGTTTTATCATTCAGTTTTAGGAATTCCCATATTCTGGATGCACGACCATTTTCATGATTTGAAAATATTTTACCCTATTCTGTAGTGTTTTATTCTTTTCTAAGCCCAGTTTAATAGAAGAATTTCCTTCCAACCTGCTCTTGCCAATGTGACTGATAACATTATGCATTGCTCAGTCAGTGGTCAGTGTTCAGTTTGCCGGGAAGTTTTGTCTGTATTGTTTACTGATGAGCTCCAACTACTTAAAATTGTCTACACAGAGTAGACATTCAACAACAAAAAGTTTTTTTAAATGAATACTTAGGTTCAACTGGTTTATTTGTATATATACAGTGGTACTTTATGGAGAAAGAAATGGCAACCCACTTCAGTATTCTTGCCTGGAGAATCCAATAGATGGAGGAAGCTGGTAGGCTACAGTCCAAGGGTTCACAAAGAGTCAGACACAACTGAGCGACTGAGCATGCAGTGGTAGTTTAAGCTATTTTTGCCCCTTGTTATTCTGAGCACTATGAAAAAACTCTTCCATTTCAGAAGAGAAGGACAGAGGGTACTTTGAAAAGATTTAAAAAGAGAAAGCCTGATCAGATTTCAAAAACAGTATCTAATAACATAATCAAAGTAACCATAATTATTTGTCATGGATGTGGAATAATACCTTAAGATCAATATTTGAGACTTGGAAGGAAATTAGAGAAGTATAAAATGACTTTTTACCCTCAAAGTTACATTCCACATTCTTTTCAATTGCAGTCATATTCAGTACAAGGGCAATAATTCTCAGTCAGCTCAGTTCAGTTCAGTTGCTCAGACGTGTCCAACTCTTTGCGACTCCAAGGAATGCAGCACGCCAGGCTTCCCTGTCTATCACCAACTCCTGGAGTGTACACAAACTCATGTCCATTGAGTCGGTGATGCCATCCAATCATCTCATCCTCTGTTGTCCCCTTCTCCTCCTGCCTTCAATCTTTCTCTGTGTCATGGTCTTTTCAAATGAGTCAATTCTTCGCAACAGGTGGCCAAAGTATCGGAGTTTCAGCCTCAGCATCAGTTCTTCCAATGGATATTCAGGACTGATTTCCTTTAGGATGGACTGGTTGGATCTCCTTGCAGTCCAAGAAACTCTGAAGAGTCTTCTCCAACACCACAGTTTAAAAGCATCAAATTTTTCAGTGCTCAGCTTTGTTTACAGTCCAGCTCTCACATCCATACATGACCACTGGAAAAACCATAGCCTTGACAAGATGGACCTCTGTTGGCAAAGTAATGTCTCTGCTTTTTAATATGCTGCCTAGGTTTGTCATAACTTTTCTTCCAAGGAGCAAGCGTCTTTTAATTTCAACGCTGCAGTCAGCATCTGCAGTGATTTTGAAGCCCAAAAATAACGTCTGTCACTGTCTCCACTGTTTCCCCATCTATTTGCCATTAACTTATGGGACCAGATGCCATGATCTTGGTCTCCTGAATGTTGAGTTTTAAGCCAAGTTTTTCACTCGCCTCTTTCACTTTCATCAAGAGGTTCTTTAGTTCCTCTTCACTTTCTTCTGTAAAGGTGGTGTCATCTGCACATATGAGGTTATTGATATTTCTCCAGGCAATCTTGATTCCAGCTTCTGCTTCTTCCAGCCCAGCGTTTCTAATGATGTACTCTGCATATAATTTAAATAAGCAGGGTGACAATATATAGCCTTGACATACTCCTTTTCCTATTTGGAACCAGTCTGTTGTTTCACGTCCAGTTCTAAACTTTGCTTTCTGACCTGCATACAGATTTCTCAAGAGGCAGGTTAGGTGGTCTGGTATTCCCATCTCTTTCATAATTTTCCACAGCTTGTTGTGACCACACAGTGAAAGGCTTTAGCATAGTCAATAAAGCAGAAGTAGATGTTTTTTTGGAACTCTCTTGCTTTTTTGATGATCCAACGGATGTTGGCAATTTGATCTGTGGTTCCTCTGCCTTTTCTAAATCCAGCTTGAACATCTGGAAGTTCACAGTTCACACACTATTGAAACCTGGCTTGGAGAATTTTGAGCATTACTCTGCTAGCATGTGAGATGTGCAATTGTGCAGTAGTTTGAGCATTCTTTGGCACTGCTTTTCTTTGGGATTGGAATGAAAACTGACCTTTTCCAATCCTGTGGCCACTTTTCCAAATTTGCTGGCATATTGAGTGCAGCATTTTCACAGCATCATCTTTCAGGATTTGAAATAGCTCAACTGGAATTCCATCAACTCCACTAGCTTTGTTCTTAGTGATGCTTCTACTGTAAATTTTTTATTTCAAAATACAGTAACAAAGAAGTGCAATTAAGCAAATTTAATCTGCACAAATATTTGTATTCATTTTTAAAAGTGTCAATAGAATATTCTTTTGTTTTACAAAGTCTGTGACAGTTAGACCCACCTGTGCTCCTACAATTACCACCACAGCAAGTAACAACAAAACAAACAGTATGAAACCCAAAGCATTGCATCCCATTTATTTCACATGACCTTCAGAACAAATTAGAGGTTTGTTAAAGTAGACGTTATTATTGATAGAAAAATGGAAGAGTACATGCTATTTAAAGGTTTGTGATGAGTTCATGTGGTTAGAATATGCTAAAACTAAGACACAAAGCATTTGCCAAACTACACACTGGCTTGCACTACTCATTAAGATGCAAACATTTTTTACAGTTTCATTTTCTCTTTTATATAGGAATCAACAACATAAGTCTTCCTTTATTTTCTAAAACATATTTTGCACAAAACTTGAGTGTTAAGATGGAAGGCAAGTCTAACTATTCTGTATTGATATCTACTTTGATGTTGATTTAAGAATTTTTAGTCCATTTAGTGTCTCTTTAGTTCCTGGTTTTAGATTCTGAAAATAAACTGCATCTGTAAACTCTAATACACAGCGTATTTTATGTTTGTCAGCTCCCATCCATCTCTCCTTCCACAGGAATAGCACAAGTGACTAGTAACTCCTGTAAGGTTTCCTCCATGAGTCTCCTAACTGCCTTCACTCTTTCCACTGTAAAACCTCACTAAATGAGAAAATGCAATTCTTAAAAAAAAAAAAAAAGAAAGAAAGAAAGAAAAGAAAAAACAACTAAAAATAAACTGAAAAACTAAGGCAAGAATTAAATTATCTTTCTATTTCTAGTGATTAAAGATTTATGAGTTTATTACAATCAACATTGAGTCAATAACTTAAATAAGGATTTAGCTGTTTTTAAAACTATCTGAATTCAGAATCACTCTGTGAAAAAGGAAGTTATTTTAAACATCATCTTAGGGTTTTATATGATCTTCCAATGCCTTAAGTGGGCTTCTCTTGTGATTCAGTGCTAAAGAGTCTGCCTGCCAAGGCAGGGGGTGTGGGTTTTATCCCTGGGTCAGGAAGATCCCCTGGAGGAGGAAATGACAACCCACTCCAGTATTCTTGCCTGGGAAATCTCATGGACAGAGGAGGAGCTTGGCAGGCTACAGCCCATGGGGTTGCAAAGAGTTGGACACAATTAGCAACTAAACAACAGCACTGCCTTAAGGAGCTCCAAGCAAACCTTCCTTGAATTTGCAGAAGGTGGAAAGAGAGAAGATTGAATCTGATCACTCCTCTTGTCATGTAAAGAAACAGATTGCCTTTGACAAAATGGAGTAATTTATAGGATATTTAATATTCCTTAGGATTACTTTTAAAGAATATAACCTTAAAATTTCCACCTGTAAACTATGCAAACTTCCTTGTCATATTGAATAAAATTAAAAAGAAAGAATGCTCTATTCCCAAAGTATAAGAGGTCAAGAAGTTTTGTAACACAAACATTATGTGCAAATGACATCCTGACTTATAGTGAGTTAGGAAAAGGAAAATATTAGAGACAGACAGAAGTAAGAGGAAACAGGATCTTGTGATCAATAAGAGCACTTTAGATTTTTTCCCTGAATGCAGTAAGTCTATGAAAGTGCAGTAAGACCCTCATGTTTTGACAAGATCATCAAACTGAAGGAAAGAATGAACTAATTAACTTTTAAACAACAGTCCAATAATGCAATTTTAATTATTAGTAAGGTTTAAAACCAATAATGTTTAAAACCTTGGTAATGTTTAAAACCAACCAGAGCTTCCCTGGTGGCTCAGACGGTAAAGTGTCTGCCTACAATGCGGGAGACCCTGGTTCAATCCCTGGGTCGGGAAGATTTCCTGGAGAAGGAAATGGCAACCCACTCCAGTATACTTGCCTGGAAAATCCCATGGAAGGAGGACCTGGTAGGCTACAGTCCATGGGGTTGCAAAGAGTCAGACATGACTGAGCGACTTCACTTTCACTTGCAATATTTAAAACATAGAATGAATGATCTATTAAGTGCAAAGTCCATACATTTTAGCAACTTTCTAAGTTCTTATAAACAATCTCCAGCTAAATACTGCTGTCAGGAACAGTAACTACTCCAGAAGATATTATGAGAAACTGTCCTTGTTACTTGAGTAGCACCATAATGATTTTATTCTAATTCAATATTAACATTGAAATATCTAATTCAATATTAACCTAATTTAATGAAGTCATATGTAGTCAACAATTTAGAATTTATTGACTGTATTTAATGTCATGAAAGGGAAGTCAAATCATTTGTATGTACCCAGTAGGAAAATTATAATATATATCATTAAAATAACAACTATGTGGACTTTATTCAAGTATGTTTCAGACAGAAAGAGGTAGAATATATAAATATGAGATATGTAAGCAAGAAATGCTTTCAAGTATTTACAAACAGAATTAAAAAAGTAAATGTAACAATTCAGGAGATAATGTCTGTGATACTTCAGACTCTGAATGTGGTTAAGATCCAAAAAAAACAAAAAAACAAACAAAAAAAACATAAATATTTATTCTTCCAACTAATGACTCTTTCTTAGATGAAAGATATGAATAAATGTAACACAACAGTTTATATTTTCCAGAGACATTATTAGATTTTTATCTTTTGAGATATTTTTCACTTTCCACTTTCTGAAGGTGTGCCATAAACTGTACATCTTGAAGAGTCCAAGTAGCAATCATATGAATTCTGGCTTCATAGTGGGTTTCCCTACTTCTATTCTTGCTTTCTTGAAATCCATTCCTCATAGGAAATCAAAGAAAACTTATTTTTAAAATTTAAACTGAGAGAGTTTGGGACCTGGGATTCACTAGAGCTGTGTCCCAATGCTGGCACGTGGACACACCTCTCCTTGAGCAATAAAATACAATGAAACTATAAAGGACTGCTGCTGCTTAGTGACTTCAGTCGTGTCCGACTCTGTGTGACCCCATAGACGGCAGCCCACCAGGCTCCCCTGTCCCTGGGACTCTCCAGGCAAGAGCAACGGAGTGGGTTGCCATTTCCTTCTCCAATGCGTGAAAGTGAGAAGGGAAAGTGAAGTCGCTCAGTCGTGTCCGGCTCTTAGTGACCCCGTGGACTGCAGCCTACCAGGCTCCTCCATCCATGGGATTTTCCAGGCAAGAGTACTGGAGTGGGGTGCCATTGCCTTCTCCGACTAAAATTAATTGAATGCATGCTGCAGTTAGGGCAAATTCTGGGCAAAAGATACAAAGAGACCCAAAAAACTCAACTACCACTTTTGAAGAGCCTGGAGCAAAAGTAAGGTGCATGTGCCCCACTGCCACCGTACCATTTAAGGGGTGGGCAAACCACCCAAGCCACTCCTTTGGCCATCCCCTGGACATAACCTTAACCTCAACCCATTTAAGGAACCAGCTCACCCCTCCATCCTTGCTCCTTGCTTCCCTTGCTTCCCAAGCAATAAAACTTCAGTGAATTTCTTGTCTGGCCTGTAATCAATTTCCATTGATTAAAGAGGCCAACAAAACTGGTGCACTGGGAAGACCCAGATGGATCGGGTAGAGAGGGATGTGGGAGGGGGCATCGGGATGGGGAATACATGTAACTCCATGGCTGATTCATGTCAATGTATGACAAAACCCACTACAATATTGTAAAGTAATTAGCCTCCAACTAATAAAAATAAATGAAAAAAAAATTAAAAAAAAAAACTGATTGGTAACAAAATCATAATAAATTCTGCTTAAAATGTTCCAAAAGTTTACCAATACACTAAAATTGAGACACTTCACCTGTTTGCAAAACCCCACATGATGTTGTTCCTGCCTAACTTACCAATCTATTGTTTTACTAGTTGTCTTTATTCACTTTACTCAAGATACATGGACTTTTTTTTCTCCTCAGAAGGATCGCTCTCTATTCTCATGACACTAACTGTTTTTCTTTGCCCGAATGCTCCTCTTAAAATCATTCAGGTCTCTGCTCAAAATGTCATATCCTGATATAGACCTTATTTATCAGTTACCTATTGGAAGATGCTATATAATAAATCATCCAGTACTCAGAGGCTTAAAAACTATTGAGTTGGCCAAGGTTTTCCATAACATCTTACAGAAAAATGTGAATGAATTTTTGGTCAACACTATATTTATTAATTCATGAATTTATAAATCACTTAGTTATGTGAGACTCAGCTGAGTGCCTCTTCATTGCTTGTTTGGGCTCAGTCACATATTTATATTGATAACCTAACTTTCATCTAGCTCTATCAGGATGACTGGGTCATGTGTCTTTCATCCTCCAGGCAGGTTAGTCTAATAGTACTTCCAGGGTGGGAGCTGAGGCTGAAATACAGAAGTGAAAGTTTTTGCATGTGTCACACATGCTAAGATCCCATTAACCAAAAAAAGTCAATAGCCAAAATCAGAATCAAACAGTGAAGGATTTCCATCATCCTAGTGAACTGCAATACAAAATATCAAAACACAGAGACCCAAGGAGAAATGAAGACTGGATCCCCCCAGTGAAATGAATTTATCATAGTCTGTTCTCTGGCCACAATTTTTCACATCCTATTTATATGCAAAACAAGCTTATTTCTTACCAAGACCCATAACATTCCATTTAATCAGCTCAGCATGAAGTCTAAATGAATCTTATCTCAGTCTGGGGAAATATGAGCCCAAAAGACATCTCCCCTCAACAAATCCAAAGAATGCAATCGTGAAAGAGAGGCAGAATAAGCACAATGAACATTTGATTCTAAATAAATATGAACAAAGAGAGATAAAGAACTTGTCCATAGAAACTTTTAAATCCTGCTGTTAAGAATTGTCTGAGTGTCTGTTCTGGGAGAGGGAAGTATCCCTTCTACAGGCATTGATTCTATTCCATGCGGGCATCCCAGGTGGCACTAGTGGTAAAGAACCCTGCTGCCAATGCAGGAGACTTAAGACATCTGGGTTCAATCCCTGGGTGGGGAAGATTCCCTGGAGTGGGGCATGGTAACCCACCCCAGTATTCTTGCCTCAGAATCCCCATGGACCGAGGAGCCTGGGAGGCTACTGTCCATAGGGTCCCAAGAGTTGGACATGACTGAAGTGATTTAGCATGCACCCACTATTCCATAGCAGTGGCTCTTCAGTCCTTTTTCCTACATTTCTTTTGACTTTATCTCCTTAGATATTATTTGTTTTCTTCTATTCTCGATGGTCACATCTATAAAAGGCAATGGAAACTATTTCAGAATTTTCTGCTTGTTTCCTAGTAAAAATTTGCAATCTCAGAGATTTGCTTTATAATAATTTAAGCAGACTCAGACTGTTTTAGCTCAGACTGTGAAAACTTTTTCACTATTATTTTCCAAAAACTTTATGACCCACTGCTTATAGTCAGACTTGGACAGTTCCTTTTCTTTTCTGCCTCCTCCTCTGGATTTATCTTCTACTATGTTGAGGTGAGACTTCTATGTGTTATGAACTAAGGCTTCCTAGAAGTTCTTTTTAGAGAGCTGTAAGTGTCTCTGATGCACTGCCTGAAATTTTTAAAAGGTCATGACAAAGGATTTCACAGAGCAATGGTTGTGATTTCTATACACTGAGGCCTGTATTTTATTTAGCGTCTTATACTGGCTCAGGGTATCATTTTTCTAAGCTATCAAGTTCTGGCCCCTCTTGAAAAATGCACCCCAATTTTTTTTTCTTTATGAGCACATCTCTTTCTTATACTATTTAGTTAAAAGAATCAGTTTCTAATAGTTGATCTGGAAAATATTTGTCCAAATTCAAAAGTTTATTATGTAAATTTTTCATCTGTTAAGTTATAGAAGGATATATTTTTATGAAATAGTCCATCACTACATAGTATAGGTACTACTATCTGTATGTTTTCACAACCCCAAACTTTTGTTACCAAACATATGAGTTTTTTCCTCACATCAATCACTCAGCTCTCTAGACAACAATTGTGTGTCCTACAAGTTAATTCAACTCTGACACCAACTATCTGGAGTTTGTGCACACCCCATAGGTTAAGAGCTCAGTCTAATGGGTTAGCCCCCACTTCAGACAATACCTCAAGTCTGGACCACTCATACTTCTGACCGACTATAACACCTCGTTAACATTTGCCTACTTTATTTCCTTAGTGCCCATTGCAATTCTGCAATTCTGAACTTATCTGGCTTTTGTCCTTAGAGTTTTTCCACTGGAATTGGCACTTCAGATCCAAGTGTTTCCTTATTTCTGGACTATCATGGGAATTTTGGTCTGTAATAAGACCTTGTAGAATTACTGGAATCTAGATATGAGATCACAGTGAGCAGCAACTTAGATTCCCATGTGTGTCAAGCCCTGCCCTGTCTCAGATCAAATGCTGCATAGACTATAGGGACCAATGTGTGTGGTCAGAAAGAATGTCCCTCACAGGATAATTATAGGAAGAACAATAACAGTGATGCATTATGTGAGGAATAGGCTGGTGCTTGTTTCAAGGACAGTATACAACTATCACTTAAAGGCCATTTAATCAGTCAGCAAGGATGCATCTCAAGGTTGTTTAGGTACCTACTCAGTGATGCAAGATCCCTTAATTTATCATTGTCAAAACATTTAGTGCAGATATTACAGAATACATTGAAATACAAAAGGAATCGAGATAGTTGACATTCCTCTCAGAGACTGCCAAATGAACCACAAACAAACAAAAAGACCCATAAGACTTTAATTTTAGAAAGATGGAAGAGTAATTTAAACTCAGTGAAAAGCAGCATGGTTAAACTGTTTAGAATAATGATGGAGTGAGGTGGGCTAAAGCCCTCTAAAGTGATCAAGAGAGGTTTCTAGATAAAGTATTTGGAGGCAACAAGAAATCACAGTTTGGAAAAAAGGAATCATGGCAATAGATACTTTATGTAGTGGGTATTATACATTGTCCTATCTAAATAATTCAAGGGAAAATAAAAAGAACAGATGGGAGAAAATTAAGTATCAGATCCTTGTTGATTAAGTTGATAAAAAGTTAAAAAACTATGAGAGTTGGGGATTTATTGACTATTCAGTACTAGGAATGTAGCCTAATTTATATATGGAAATTTAAAAAAATCAAGGATGCCCAGAGTATCTGGAGAGAATGAGGAAAATGAGTGAGAAGGCAAAAATCATAGTTTTTAATTGATTTATATTCATCACAAGTGTAATGTTGAATGAAAGATGGTAGTCACTAAAATGTACAAAATATATAATTCCATTTATATAAAGTTAAGATATGCAAGTACCACTATTGTGTTAGAAGTTATTGTGGATTGTTTTTATGCATGGTATTACTAAGGTAAAACAGTATAGGAGAGTTTTTTTTCTTGTTTGTTTTGGAAGTTTCTTATTGTTCCCTGTATTGACGTTGTTGCTTCCCTGGGTGCGTTCGGTTTGTTAGAATTAACTTAGATGTTTGCTGCTGACTTTTGTACTTTTCCATAAGTATACAATGCTTCTGAAAAAATGTTAAAGACACGATCTCCCAGTAAGTTACTATTTTACGCTTACCATTGGCAAAAACGAAAAATGTGATATAGAAGGTATCACCATCATGCCCAGGTTAGGAGACCTCCAGCTTCATCCTCCAGCAAAGACCAATAATTAGACAGCTAGCCACAGACCAAAATAGCCCTGGGAGCCCACTTAAGAAACTTCAGCAACACAGGGGAGCAAAACACCTGAGAACAAGCACATGTAAAAGAAGGAAGCACCACCGCATCTTACCTGCATAGTCTCATCCCAGCAGTCCACACTGAACTGCACCAAGAAGGAATTTCCCAGCTCAGGAGAGTTCATCTCTCAGGACAGAGAGGGAAGGATGAGCAAATAGCTTCCATAAACTTTTGGGATAGTGCATGAAGGACCCACTTCAGTCTCACTCCATCCAGAAACCTGCAACGCTAAGACATAGACATGGCTATGAATGAGACAGAAAGCAAGGAGCACCATTAGCAGCTACATGGTGGGTGTGATGGCCATCCCCGGTGACATGTCCTGCACAGGACTCCAGCAGCTTTTCCCACCAAAGAAGCAAAGAACCAGTGCAGCTGCTGTGAACCCCAAACAGATTCCACTGCTGCGGTCTTATCCCCAGAAATCTTCTGTTTGTCTGAAGGCTCCTTCCTTCAGACAGGAGTCACCTGAGTCCCTCCCTGTTGCCTTCCTAATGTCCCTGTCCCCTTCCAGAGCTGAAACCCACACTGAAAACCAGCCCTGGCCTTTGTGACTTCATGAAGGTAAGATACCAGCAGAGACTTCTGAAATTGACTCTCCTATTGTGTATACATTTGGGGGTAACCCCTCCACCTATAGAAGAGGAGAATAAAACTGGGAGTCAGTGTTTTGAAAAGATAAACAAAATTGGAAAGTCTTTAGCTAGACTTACCAAGAAAACGACAGAGAGGAATACAGTATTATCCAAAGGAAATGAAATAACTATCTTGAAGAGTTATAAACAGGCCCAGGTTCACTGCAGCAATATTCACCATAGCCAAGAAACAACCTAGGTGTCATCAGGAGGTGAATGGATAAAGAAAATGTGATACATAGATATAGATACATAGGTATACACAGATGGACTATTATTCCGCCATAATAAAAGAGAAAAAAAAATCCTTCCATTTGCCACAATATGGATGGATCTTAAGGGTGTTATACCAAGTGAGATAGGTGCATGACAGTGCATGACAAATACTGTATGATCACTTACATCGGGAAACATCTTAAAAAAACTGCACTCATATTTATAAGCAAAGAATAGAATTGTTGCCAGGGGCCCTTAGATGGGCAAAAAGTGAAAATGTTGGTCATAGGGTATTGTATTGCATTACATAACTGTTTTTGCTTTATCATAGTAACTACTAACAGCCTGACTTCTCACGGCCTATATTTTCAGTTTTCATTAACATATATTCGTCTTTTTTTAATAAATTGACATCTGTAAGAACAGAACAATCACTAAAGAAAAAAAAAAGATTGATCTGCTCAATAATACATTGATATATTTTTATTAAAACTTTTAAAAAAACTTTTTATTTTGTATTGGGGTATAGCTGATAAGCAATTTTGTGATAGTTTCAGGTGAATAGTGAAGGGGCCTAGCCGTATATGTATAGGAACCCATTCTTCCCCAAGCTACCTTCTCATCCAAGTTGCCAAATTACATTGAGCAGTGTTCCATGTGGTATACAGTAGATCCTTGTTGGTTATCCATTTTAAATATGAGAAGGAAATGGCAACCCACTCCAATATTCTTGTCTGGAAAATCCCACGGAGGAGCCTGATGGGCTACAGTCCATGGGGTCGCAAAGAGTCGGACACGACTGAGCGACTTCACTTTCTTTCTTTCTTATAGTAGTGTGTACATGTCCATGTTAGGGAGTCTAGAGTGGACATGTGCACACTGCTATATTTAACATATATTCTACTAATAAAAATAAGAAACATGTTGATTTTTTTATTTTAACATGTGGTATGCATAGAGCTAAATACTTGAGACTTGTAATTGAATTTGTTGTTATTGATGATCATCTGAAGAGAGCATCTTTCTTCTTACAATTGGAAGAATAAACAGAAGCTTTGTGAGTTTAGGCAAATTGCCTAGATTACACAGTTCATAATGAAAGTACAGAGATTTCAACTATGTTTAGTCTGAATCAAACACCCATGAACATTACAATTAAGTAGTTATTAAAACAAAGGGTACTTAGTAACCTTCTCTAATTTTGCTTCCTGGCCTGTAGAAATTACACTATTTTACCACTGAGGTCTCTGAGATGGGGAAAAATTAGCTAGGTCATTGTAGTTCCTGCTTCCATTTCTCATAGAAGACAAATACATTATTAAGTAAATAAATTGAAGAATTGGAAAATGTGATTAATTGTAGTTCCACATTCGTCTATGTATTTTTTAGTCTCGTTTATCTAGCTACCATCCTGTAGAACATAACATAAAAAACATTCCTAAGAGTTATCAAGATTACTTTCTAAACCAAACTTTTTTTTTATAAATAGAGCTCATCATTTATATCTTTTAGAAAATACTTTCATGTTACTGGAATCCTTAAATGAATAAAATAAATTACTCAAGGAATAAAATGTTGCACAGCAAATATGGAGGCTTAGTAAAAATTTAATTAGCAAAAATGTTAAACGCTTTCCATAATAAATTCTAAGGCATAATGATCAAGTATCCTTCAAACTGCCTTTACAAATGATGTAGAGCTTTTACAGTTACATAAACTATATTATGGTGAAATTTGGTTACAATGTACATTAAAGAGTTATTATGTATAGGATTATATTACCCTGATGTGGTATTTTGTGTATCTATTAAAAGTTTATATAGAAAATCTTTTAAAGTTGAAAAGGATATTTGTTGTAATTTCATTTTGTGATTTGAGATACCAGAGAGTGGAGAGCATGGTAGAATTATGTCTATCTCTTTCAATAAATAGTGCTTTTCTACTGCAGAGATGTTAGCAGTTATGTAATGTTATGCTAGCAGTTTTTAAACACAGAACTTAAAATTTTTCACATTTGTGCTCCTTTAGTATTTTCACAGAGCTTTAGAATTCTTTCTGCTGCATTAGACCTTCAACGTAAACATGTATTTGTATACATACATTCTAAGATCCTGGTATCTAAGTAGCTTTATTGTTTTTGATTATAATACTTACTGTTCTCTTGACAGAAATATTTATTCCATATAGTATTTTATAAGATTGCATACAGAAAGCCCACTATTCACAAACATAAATAATACAAACCAATATTTTAAAACTACAGACAGGAAATAACAAACTAATTGGGTATAAAAATTAGAACTATAACATCTCAGTTTTTCTTTTAGTGTGAGTTAGAAAAAATTTTTATAGATGACAAAGAATTGCTTAGACTAGGAAAGGATGGTGGTATAGAGAGCTGAGTATAACAAGTGACTCTAAAGTCAACTATCAGAAAGAATAAAAATTTCTAAATAGGGATGCTATTTTTATCTTTTCTGGATGTAAATTCACCTCTGTTTTAAATGGGCCTAGATGAGAAAACCTATGGAATGCCATTTAACCTAAAATAACTTATCTTCTAAAAGTCAATTTTTTTGGCCACAAAAATTTGTGAGCACTTTTTAGCAGTCTGTCCCCCATGTACTGTCCAAGGAACCTTGTTACATACTGCATGCATCACAAATTCAATGTGCATTTCTTATTCAAGATTACTTATAAAAATCCTAAATAAGACTTGTTTTATTTGTGTTAATAGAAAAGTATAATAAATAATCAGAAACAGTAGTAATCCATAAATCATCTGTATGTGATTTTAGAATTTATTATGCAAATTGAATTGTACAGCAGAATTAACATTCTAATACAGTTTGCTTAGGATGGTATTTAAATTAGTTTACATTTTCCTGTCATCCACAATTGAAGGTGAAAAGAGTCTGCATGCAGATGCATTTAAGTGGGGAAAAAAGTTGTTTGGAAATAAAGAGTGTGCCATGAAAAATACAGAAAATAGAGCAATATTTGCTCTGAGAAATGTCCCATATCAATTATTGAATCAGTCATACAAAGTTTAAACTGAGGAATAAAACAGTTTCTTCTTTTAATGAAAATTCTTGTCAACTTTTGTATCCTACACATATTTCTACTTCAACAGATACCCAAATGAAACAATCTTTTTATACTATTCTTTAAAATATATGTTCTATCCTAACTCATTTTCTAACATTTTAGGTTTGTATACACTCACCCTAGAATCCTGGGGCTTACTAGATCTGCAGAAAATAAGAACATGTCTAGTCTTCAAATAGAAGACAGTGAAAGTTAAAAATTGAGTCACGCATTAATTAGAGACAAATAAATATCATATGATATCATTTATATGTGGAATCTAAAAAAAATGATATAAATGAACTTTTTTACAAAACAGAAACAGACTCACAGACTTTGAAAACAAACTTCTAGCTACCAAAGGGGAAAGGTTGGGAGAAGGGAAACATTAGGAGTTTGGGATTAACATATGCACACTCTATATATAAGACAGATAATTGCCAGGGGTCTACTGTATAACACAGGGAACTCTACATAATAAATAATCCCTTTCCTCAATAAGGGCTTCCCTGGTGGCTCAGATGGTAAAGTGTCTGTCTGCAATGCAGGAGACCTGGGTTCAGTCCCTGGGTTGGGAAGATCCCCTGGAGAAGGAAATGGCAACCCACTCCAGTACTCTTTTCTGGAAAATTCCATGGATGTGAGGAGCCTGTAGGCTGCAGTCAATGGGGTTGCAAAGAGTCAGACATGACTGAGCGACTTCACTTTCACTTTAATTGATTATAGATTTAAAAATACCACAAATATGCAAACTATTTGAATAAAAATCCATAAATAATAAATATGAAGTATCACTGAAGATATAAACTAAAGATTAACATCATGCAATATAAAAATTTACAAATTTAGAGACTGAAATTAATTTAAGATAATTTAGGCAATGGTTGAAATCAAAACAGTAAGCTTATTTATTTGGTCTTTTTTCCATGTCACTTATGTTGTCATGCAGACTTTGAGTCACAGTGGCTGACAAAGTTTTCCAAGTAATGACAAGAGATAGCCTGAAAAGAATCAAAGAAAGAACTGTAAAAGTTAAACAAAAAAGTGAGTATAGATAGCTGAAATCTAGGAACTGTAGAAACTCTAGATCTAAAGTAATCCATTTTATTTTTAAGCACAGCTTTTAAATCTGGAAGAAGAGGCCATACAAACAAATACACAGTACCAGGAGAGTTTTATGAAGTAGATATTTAATATGAAAGGGGCATAACTTCAGATATGCAGATGACACCACACTTATGGCAGAAAGCAAAAAAGAACTAAAGAGTCTCTTGATGAAAGTGAGAGAGGAGAGTGAAAAAGTTGGCTTAAAACTCAGCATTCAGAAAACTAAGATATGGCATCCGGTCACATCACTTCATGGCAAATGGGGAAACAGTGGAAACAGTGAGAGACTTTATTTTGGGGGCGCTCCAAAATCACTGCAGATGGTGACTACAGCCATGAAATTAAAAAGAGCTTGCTTGCTCCTTGGAAGAAAAGTTATGACCAACCCAGACAGCATATTAAAAAGCAGAGATGTTACTTTGCTAACAATGGTCCAATTAGTCAAAGGTATAGTTTTTCCAGTAGTCATGTATGGATGTGAGAGTTGGACTATAAAGAAAGCTGAGCACCAAAGAATTGATGCTTTTGAACTGTGATGTTGGAGAAGACTCTTGAGAGTCCCTTGAACTGCAAGGAGATCCAACCAGTCCATTCTAAACGAAATCAGTCCTGAATATTCATTGGAAGGACTAATGCTGAAGCTGGAACTCCAATACTTTGGCCACCCAGTGTGAAGAACTGACTCATTGGAAAAGACCCTGATGCTGGGAAAGATTGAAGGGGGGAGGAGAAGTCAATGACAGAGGATGAGATGGTTGGATGGCATCACCAACTCTATGGACGTGAATTTGAGTTAAACTCCGGGAGTTGGTGATGGACAGGGAAGTCTGGCATACTGCAGTCTATGGGGTCGCTAACAGTCTGACATGACTGAGCAACTGAACTGAATTCCCAGGTGGCGCTAGTGGTAAAGAACCCACTGGCAATGCAGGAGATATTAAAAAACACAGTTTCCATCCCTGGGTCAGGAAGATCCCCTAGAGGAGGAAACAGCAATCCACTTCAGTATTCTTGCCTGGAGAATCCCGTTGACAGTCAAGCCTGGAAGGCTACAGTCCATGGGGTCACAGAGTCTGAAACAACTGAAGTGACTTAGCACACAGCAACATAAAAAGAGTGATTAAAAAGAAAATGGTGGTAGAGCTTCAAAAAGTGCAATTATGTAGACTTCAGGTGGCAGACTGTAGTTTTCTGAATAATTAAAACAGAAGTCCTGATTTCTCTTCACAATGTGTCAGAAGCCATACATTTTTATTTAAGTTACAGAGTTATTACTTTCAATCCAAATGAAATATCACACTTATTAGACAAATGAGGCATGGGATAGTCCTGTTATGAAAGTGTGCACAAATGTATGGAGATCCCCTGGAGGAAGAAATGGCAACCCACTCCAGTATTTTTGCCTAGAGAATCCCAAGGACAGAAGAGCCTGGCTGGGTTACAGTCCATGGGATCACAGAGTCTGATACGACTGAGCACACATGCACGCTCCCACACACATAGGCATGCACATGGATGTTCTCTAAAGTGCTTACAATGTGAACGTTTTGAATGTAATAAGAAATCATCATGTACTTTAAATAACAGAGCTATTTAAGTAAAGTGTTTTAAATTATTTTAAACGAACATTATCTATAAACTTAGAAAGATATGACGGACTTGACTGAGTATTATACTTTAACTATAATCTGCATCTTCATTGGTGAGGCAAAAGAGAAAATCCTATTAATTTCATCTGCCTGGATTAAGATTGAAAATCTGATATATTTGCATTTTTTACTGTATTTACTTGCTATTGATTGGACCTAGAATACTTTAGTTGAAGCTTCTCCACTGCCATACTCTATGATGTGTGCATGTGTGCTAAGTCGCTTCAGTCTGTCTGACTCTTTGCAGCCCTATGGACGCTAGCCCGCCAGGCTCCTGTGTCCATGGGATTTTCCAGGCAAGTATACCAAGTGGGTTGCCATGCAATCCCAGGGGATCTTCCTGACCCAGGGATCGACCTGCATGTCCTGCGACTCCTGCATTGCAGGTGGATTCTTTACCCCTGAGCCACCAGGGAAGCTCCTATAATATATAGGTGAGTGAATATTAATGATTCTTTAAAGAGAACATAAGGAGAAATGGAAAAAAATATGTATTCATAAAATATATAACAAAGCTCCAAATGAATCCTGAAAAACCAAATGGAACATTAATAGGAGTGTGTTTTAGTGAGTAAATTATTTCTCAGTAAAGCCATTTAAAAATAGAAACAATCTAGTTCAAATGCAGTATCAACCTCTTCATGATTTATTTTGTCAGAAGAAAATTTCCAATTTAATGTAATGTGTGCTAAGTACTCAGTTGTGTTCAACTCTTTGTGACTTCATGGAGTGTAGGATTTCCCAGGAAAGAATACTGGAGTGGGTTGCCATTTCCTCCTCAGGGTATCTTCTCAACCCAGGGACTGAACTCATATCTCCTGTGTCTTTGTTGGCAGGTGGATCCTTTGCCTTTGTGCAACTGGGGAAGCCCATTCAATGTAATACTTTTCCTTTACTAAGTAAATATGAAATTTACTTAACTTTTACACTTAATCTTTTCTGATTCAGTTTTAATATATATTTACAAGAATAATTGTTTTTACTGTTTTTCCTCTAAGGGTAAACAAAAAATAACATAATTCCAAAGAGAGAGAATTTGTCCTCTAAGCAAATTAATCTATTTATGTAACAAAATTAATAATACATTTTACTTTGAAATACACAAATGGGTTTATTTCCCAATTTCCCTCTTCTTCAATTATAAATGTTGTCTTCCACGAATATGAATACTGTAGCTGAGTAGAAACCTCATCAGAAGTCTGTAGAGATTTTTATGTTTTGTCATTTTCCAGTTCTATCTGGATGCAAGTTGACAAATGTAATGTAAGTGCTCCTGTATAGATCACTGGATTAACATAATTAGTATGTACATTGTCATCACTTGAATCCTAGCATGTTATATGAAGATCAGTAGATAGACTGCAAGTTGACGTAACTACTTTTACATTATTTAACCTTTTATGATGACTTTATTTGAACTCAAAATTGCCACATATTCAAGCACACACACCACTGTTTTTAAGCACAATAATACTGGCCAATATTCTGAGATCACTGATAACAGATTAATAAGATAAAAACACTATGCTCTGTTATGCTTTTTATTTAAGGTAGTTTGCTTCCTGTGGTAGGTATAATTCTAAAGTGGTTTCCATGATCTTTGCCCCTTTGGTCTACTGATATTATTATGCAAACTTTTATCACAAAAGAAATTTCACAGATGTAATTCAAGATAATATCCAGTTGAGTTTAAGTCACAGAGATTATCTGGGTGGACCTAACTTAATCATACATGTTCTTTCAGAGCAGAGTTTTTTTAACTGGTACAGCAGAGAATGTCTGAGATATTCAGATAAAGAGAAGGACTTAATATGATCAAGCTTCCGTCTTGCTGAGATGGAGGAGGCCACAGGACAAGGACCTAAGAGTGGCCTCTAGACGCTGAGAGCCGTCCTCAGCTGATAGGCAGGAAGAAAACAAGAATATAGCCCTGAACTCCAGGAAAATGAATTTCATCAATAACAGGAAGGTGATTGGAAAAGGATCCTGAACTTCAGGTGAACATGCAACCTTGTTTTAACCTGAGCAGAAAACCCAAATACAACTTTCCAGACTTCGGGTCTATAGATTATGACCTAATAAATGAATATTGTTTTAAGTCACTAAGATTATTGTGATTTGTTATACAGCAATATAAAATCAATAAACTTTCAAAACTATCTCTTTTATTTTTATAAAAACTTATTGATAGAGTAATTGATATTTTACCATGTTACTTTCCATATATTTTTATGATTTAATCTTGCAAATGTTTCTGATCTTCATGACCCAAGGATCTAAAGAGCTTTTCTTATGTCTCCTGCATTAGCAGGTAGAATCTTTACCACTAGCACCACCTGGGAAGCAGTAACTAAATCAGTTCATTTCAGTTCAGTCGCTCAGTCACTCTGACTCTTTGCGACCCCATGAATCGCAGCACGCCATGCCTCCCTGTCCATCACCAACTCCCGGGGTCTACCCAAACCCATGTCCGTCGAGTCGGTGATGCCATCCAACCATCTCACCCTCTGTCATCCCCTTCTCCTCCTGCCCCTAATCCTTCCCAGAATTAGGGTCTTTTCCAGTGAGTCAACTCTTAGCATGAGGTGGACTAAGTATTGGCATTTCAGCTTCAACATCAGTCCTTCCAATGAACACCCAGGACTGATCTCCTTTAGGATGGACTGGTTGGATCTCCTTGCAGTCCAAGGGACTCTCAAGAGTCTTCTCCAACACCACAGTTCAAAAGCATCAATTTTTCAGAGCTCAGATTTCTTCACCATTCAACTCTCACACTCATATGTTACTACTGGAAAAACCATAGCCTTGACTAGGCGGACCTTTGTTGTCAAAGTAATGCCTCTGCTTTTAAATATGCTGTCTAGGTTGATCATAACTTTCCTTCCAAGGAGTAAATGTCTTTTAATTTCATGGCTGCAATCACCATCTGCAGTGATTTTGGAGCCCAAAAAAATAAAGTCCGACACTGTTAGTCACCTGCTATTATGAGTGAGAGGTTAAGAATTTTTTCTTATTATTCCCATATTCAAGAAATTTTGAAGTTCCCCTGGTAAAAAACTAGTTTCTCTGAAGAAGCTAGTTGCTTTTCTTCTGTGCAATAGACGAAAACAATCTAGGAAATCAGATCAAGCGGTTAGCACTATTGATGTCACAAAAGGACAGAGTCTGGCCAAAGCCATGACAGCTTCTCACACTGATTCTCACTGTTGTGATCTGTTTTTATTTTTGGTAATTTATATTAATTTTCTTATTCAGTATCACACACACACGTACACAGGCAAACAACACAGTTTGCCAGCTGTCTGTGTCCAGATGGGCTTACCAATTTCAACAGTATATTTTGGAGGCATTAAGTATTTCCCCCAAACACAAAGGATATTTTATCAAGCATGCATTAAAAGGCCAGATATCCCCAGTGATGAGATCCCCTTTGGAGTGTTGGCATCTTTCATTGCTGTTAAAGAAAATCAGAGCCTGCTTGAACCAATTTTCTTAATGTCAAATAAAAACATGAAAAATGGCTAAGAATTTTAGTCCATCCCCTACCAGAAGGCTCAGGGTGTACTTGGGCATATTACTTCACCAGGCATACCTTACATCTGGATGAACAGATTTGTCTAAGCTAGCACATACAGTCTTTTTTTCCTTTTTTTCCTTCTTCTTTCCTTCCTTCTTTCCCCCCTCCCTCCCTCTCTTTCTCTTTCTTTCTTTGACTGTCTGTCTGCCACTCTCAAAAACACCCCTTCACAACCACAGATATCACATCCTCTCACCGTGGGGACACAGGATCACAGGTGTTGTTCATCCCCTTTCCCTTAGGCAAGTATGAATATATGCTTTCTATGTAAAAACTGAGTGAACTACTGAAAGTCATTTCAGAAAACACTGACAATCCCCGCCAAAGGTAATTTACACCAATAACTATAAGCATAAGTACTGTAACATCGAAAGGAAAAAGAAAGGCATCTTTGATTTCTAATGAGATTTACTTAATATTTTGTCCATGCATCAATTCCAAAAAAAAAAAAGAAAGGATCTATATTACACAATGCATTTTAAATAGGATCATGAGTAAAGCAGATAACATGTCTATCTTTAAGGCCTGTGGTATATAGTACTTTGGAAAAGAACCTGATGCTGGGAAAGATTAAAGGCAAAAGGAGAAAGAGGCAACAGAGGATGAGATGGTTAGATAGCATCGCTGACACAGTGGACATGAATTTGAGCAGGCTCTGGGAGATAGTGGAGGACAGAGGAAGCTGGAGGGTGGCTGGGTTAAGAAACTCATGAGGGGATATAGTGAGGCCTGGATTTTCCATCAGCACTACTTGATATCTGAGGATTCTTTGATCAGACATCCATAAATGCCCTCTCCCACTTAGGAGTTGTTTCACTTGGTGGCTGGTAAAAATAATTAGTTTGCCCCCAATAGAGAGTTTTAAAATATCTTCTATCAGGATTGCAATAGCTGCAAGGTTTTGAAGGCACGGAGAGATTTCTTCCCAGTAAGAGAGGAGGACAGTCAGGGACCACTAGAAACCAGTGGGAAAATATTTGTCTATCCCAGCACTGTGAATCGTCTTGTAATTGTTTTCCCTGTAGCACCCAAAGTGGTACAGGTTTGGAAGGAAAAGGCTGTGGAGAAGGAGGTCAGGACAGAGTAGGTAGCCCCTGTGTCAACACCAAGAAATTCTCGGACCTACCTGCCACATCCAGTTATACCCTTGACTCCAGCCCTGTGATGGTTATCTGTGACAGGCGGGCTGGCTGGAGTGGGCCGCTTTAGTGCTGTTGAACCATCATAAGGGAAGGCTTGGCAATTGACCTTGAGGCTCTTGGGTCCCAAGGGCAGAGTGCTGCCCAATGTCCCAGTTGATGGTATTTGTAGCAAGCCATTTTAGGAGACTTGTCATGGTTTGGACACTCTTTGGCCCAGTGCTCCGCCTGTCTACAGATTAGGCATTTGCCTCCTTCAAGGACTCAGGGTTTGCCATAGAGCTTTCCTGGTGGGTGGCCAGCATCTGGGCATGCCTTGTTTCTTTTCTTTTCTCCCTCTTCTGGGCTTTGGCCTCCCTCTCCTGTTCTCTGTTATAAAAGGTATTGGTGGCTATCTGGACCATCTCATCTAAAGAGGCAGCAGAGCCCTGCTGCTGCAGGTGCTCTAGCTTTATCCTGATGTCTGATGTACATTGGGACAGGAATCTCTCCTTTAAAATCACCTGTCCCTCGTAAGAGTCTAAGTTGAGATTGGTAAACTTTTAGAGGGCCTCTTTTAGCCTTTCCAGAAAGGCAATGAGGTTCTCATTGGACTCCTAAGTTATTGCTGAAACCCGGGCATAGTCCCACAAGAAATAGGCTTCCTTCTATTTCCATGGTCGGACTTCCTTAGGGGTGAGTCTTTCTGAAACTTATCCTACCCAGTACTTTCGCAACCTGAGAGCTAGGTGTCCCTGGGTCAAGGTGAAGATCCCCAGGCAAGCTGAGGTGTGACAGCCTCCTAGAGATTGAAACCCCGGGCAGGTCGAGGCAGGATGGCCTCCTTAGAATTGGGTCTCTGGGGCAGGTTGAGGCGTGATGACCTCCTGGTACCCTTGAATTGGCGTATCCATGAGCAGGTTGAGGCATAACAGCCTTTCGAGGACCAGATCTCTAGGCAGATCGAGGCAGGTCGACCTCATGGGACCCCTGGATTGGAGTTGGGCATGCCCAAGGTCTCCAGTGTTACCAGTGCTGAGCAGGATACAGTTCAGCTCAGTTGCTCAGTCATGTCCGACTCTTTGCCATCCCATAAACTGCAGCACATCAGGCCTCCCTGTCCATCACCAACCCCCGGAGTCCACCCAAACCCATGTCCATTGAATCAGTGATGCCATCCAACCATCACATCCTCTGTCATCCCCTTCTCCTGCCTTCAATCTTTCCCAGCATCAGGGGGTCTTTTCCAATGAGTCAGCTCTTCACATCAGATGGTCAAAGTATTGGAGTTTCAGCTTCAACATCAGTCTTCCAATGTACACCCAGGGCTGATCTCCTTTAGGATGGACTCATTGGACCTCCTTGCAGTCCAAGGGTCTCTGAAGAGTCTTCTCCAACAACACAGTTCAAAAGCATCAATTCTTCGGTGCTCAGCTTTCTTCACAGTCCAACTCTCACATCCATACATGACCACTGGAAAAACCAAAGCCTTGACTAGATGGACTTTTGTTGGCAAAGTAATGTCTCTGCTTTTTAATATGCTGTCTAGGTTGGTCATAACTTTCATTCCAAGGAGTAAGCGTCTTTTAATTTCATGGCTGTAATCACCATCTGCAGTGATTTTGGAGCCCCCCAAAATAAATAAAGTCAGCCACTGTTTCCCCATCTATTTGCCATGAAGTGATGGGACCGGATGCCATGTTCTTAGTTTTCTGAATGTTGAGCTTTAATTCAACTTTTTCACTCTACTCTTTCAGTTTCATCAAGAGGCTCTTTAGTTCTTCTTCACTTTCTGCCATAAGGGTGGTGTCATCTGCATATCTGACGTTATTGATATTTCTCTTGGTATGGTTAAGGGGCTGTAATTTTAACTCATTGCCAGTTTGTTCACTGCAGATGGAAATGATATCATGATGTAAAGCAATCCAAGCCTGAGCCCTGAGACTAGGAACCTGGTGAAACAGTCATAAGCCTTATCCTCTTACTGCTCTAAGTCACTGTAATCAATGTAAGTCACTGATTTCCTCCCCTAGTCCTCCATAAGAGCAGCTTAGGGTGTTTCCAATGGTAAACATTTCATTGTCATAGACCCACTTTAGGTAATAACAGAAGTAATGACAAAGGAGTGGGTTATCTGGCCCTGTTAGGGGCATTAAGAGTACTTTAATAACAGGCTTGTTGGAGCAATGTTGCCTACAAGGGGGCAGGATTCTGGCTGTAGGAGTTAGTAATTGGCTTAAGAACAAATTAAAAGAGGCAACAGACCAGATGTTCCATAAAAGTGGAATGGAGATTTGATCCTGTGGTATGTTTGTAACTTTAGGAGAAGTGTCATAAGGGTTTGGGACCAAACTGCCTGCAGGGCTAACTCCTAAAATGGCAAACATTATCCCTGGAAGCCCAGTTGCCTTTGAAGGGATGCCAACAGATGGACTTCTAGCAGGCACTGTGTGCCTGTCTTCCACCCTAGTGGGTTCACTGAGAGATGGTGTTGTTGCACATGTTGTAGAAAACCTGGAACATGAAGGCTTGAATTTCTAGAGGGATTTCCAATTATACAGTATTTCCCTCCCAAGGGCCAGCTATCTTCTGGTTGTCCCTCCAGAAGACTGTAGAGGCAACACTGTGGGCCTGGACTGGGCTCAGGAAAAGAGCATGAAACAGGAGGGGAGGGAGAAGGGCACAACTTTTGAAAGAGTGACAGAGCTCAAGGGCATACAGAAACAGATTAAAATCAATTGGGTCCAAGATGACAAGTCAAATTCAAGAAAACCTTAATCCCCAATCTGTAAGTTAAATGACACACCCAGAGGTGGCAGGACAGTTCCAAGGCACTGTCAAAAGAGGAGTGGGTGGTTCCCCAAGGGTTGGGGTGATCCTTCCACTCATTAGCATATGAATTCACCTAGCCACACCACATTCCACAGCCTAAGAACTTGCCCTCTGCAATGGCCCACACCCTGCGGAGTGTGCTTCTCTCTGAATCCTAACAAATCCACCTCTTACCTATTGCTGTGATTCTAACTGAATTTTTGCAATCAGACATCAGAGCCTGAGCTTCATTAGGTCTGGAAGCCAGGCATCAGGAGTTTTGGCCAGGCTTAAGTCCTGGGAGAGAGGATCTGAAGGATGGGAGGAAAAAGCAGTGGGAAAGAATACCCTTCATAACCTGCAGGAAAATCTGCTAAATACCTGACCTGTGCTCACAGTTTTCATTGACCTGATCCTCAGCACAAAGAAGATTAAGGACAGAAGAACCCCCACCAGCTTGGGTACCAGCTACTAGGGCTCAGTAGATAGTGGAGCCTTTGGGACATACTGATGAGTAGGCCCTGCCAGAGACCCTCAATTGCACCCACTGCCACTCACCTGTTCTCGGGGGGTTCAAGGAAAAAAGAAAGAAATTGTAAAGGAATTAAGATTTTGCTAGGCATATGTCCTTCCAGCCATAGTGTTAGGGGAAGCACACTGATTGAAACCGCCCACCCTGGCCAGGCACCATAGTAACCATTTGCATGAGTTGTTTTATGGCAGGAGATCCTGATAAGGAATACGGAACTAATAGGCCACCATCAGCCAGAAGAGTTCAGGAAAGATCGAGAGGAGACACTACCTGTCCGTCCACTTCCCAGAATCCCTCTTGCTAGCATCCATCTTGGCTGAGTGATGCGTGCGCCACCAGGAAAGACTCTGAATTAGAATGATTGGCCAAAGACCACCCGGCACCATAAAACCCAAGACTGCGAGCCACGTGGCAGAGCAGTTCTCCTGGGTTCCCTTACCTACTGCTCTCCACCCGGGTGCCCTTTCCCAATAAAATCTCTTGCTTTGTCAGCATGTGTCTCCTCGGACAATTCATTTCCGAGTGTTAGACAAGAGCCCAGTTTCGGGCCCTGGAAGGGGTCCCCCTTCCTGCAACAATAGGAGTGAAGACCTCCTACATTAACCGGAGATCTTCTGGAATCTGAGACTGAGACGCGTGCGCTTTCTGCTGAGTTTGTTTTTCACTGTCCCAGTTTCCAGCACATTGGGCTTCTTGTCACTTTCCCTGCGCTGGATTGTCTGTCACTGTTTCCACTGTTTCCCCATCAATTTGCTATGAAGTGATGGGACCTAAAAGAGGATGCTGTAAAAGTGCTACACTCAATATGCCAGCAAATTTGGAAAACTCAGCAGTGGCCAAAGAACTGGGAAAGGTCAGTTTTCATTCCAATCTTAAAGAAAGGTAATGCCAAAGAATGCTCAAACTACTGCACAATGGCACTCATCTCACATGCTAGTAAAGTAATGCTCAAAATTCTCCAAGCCAGGCTTCAACAATACAGGAACCATGAACTTCCAGATGTTCAAGCTGGATTTAGAAAAGGGAGAGAAATCACAGATCAAATTGCCAACATCCACTGGATCATCAAAAAAGCAAGAGAGTTACAAAGAAACATCTATTTCTGCTTTATTGACTATGCCAAAGCCTTTGATTGTGTGGACCACAACAAACTTTGGAAAATTCTGAAAGAGATGGGAATACCAGACCACCTGACCTGCCCCTTGAGAAATCTGAATGCAGGTCAGGAAGCAAGAATGAGAACTGGACATGGAACAACAGACTGGTTCCAAATACAGAAAGGAATATGTGAAGGCTGTATACTGTCACCCTGCTTATATAAGTTATATGCAGTGTACAACATGAGAAATGCTGGACTGGATGAAGCACAAGCTGGAATCAAGATTGCCGAGAGAAATATCAATAACCTCAGATATGCAGATGACATCACCCTTATGGCAGAAACTGAAGAAGAACTAAAGAGCCTCTTGAGGAAAGTGGAAGAGGAGAGTGAAAAAGTTGGCTTAAAACTCAACATCAGAAAACTAAGATCATGGCATCTGGACCCGTCACTTCATGACAAATAGATGGGAAACAGTATAAACAGTGACAGACTTTATTTTCTTGGGCTCCAAAATCACTGCAGATGGTGACTGCAGCCATGAAATTAAAAGACACTTGCTCCTTAGAAGAAAATTTATGACTAACCTAGATGGCATATTAAAAAGTAGAGACATTACTTTGCCAACAAAGGTCCATCTAGTCAAAGCTATGGTTTTTCCAGTAGTCATGTATGGCTATGAGAGTTGGACTATAAAGAAGGCTGGGCACTGCAAATTTGATGCTTTTGAACCGTGGTGTTGGAGACTCTTGAGAGTCCCTTGGACTGCAAGGAAACCCAACCAGTCCATCCTAAAGGAGCTCAGTCCTGGGTATTCATTGGAAGGACTGATGTTGAAGCTGAAACTCCAATACTTTGGCCACCTGATGTGAAGAGCTGACTCATTTGAAAAGACCCTGATGCTGGGAAAGATTGAAGGCAGGAAGAGAAGGGGATGACAGAAGATGAGACGGTGGGATGGCATCACCGACTCAGTGGACATGAGTTTGAGTAAATTCAAAAGTTGATAATGGACAGGGAGTTCTGGTCTGCTGCAATCCATGGGGTGGCAAAGAGTCAGACACGACTGAGCGACTGAACTGAACTGATGAGACCAGATGCCATGATCTTAGTTTTTGAATGTTGAGTTTTAAGACAACTTTTTCACTCTCCTCTTTCACTTTCATCAAGAGGCTCTTTAGTTCTTCTTCACTTTCTACCATAAAGCTGGTGTCATCTGTGTAACTGAGGTTATTGTTATTTTTCCCGACAATCTTGATTTCAGCTTGTGATTCATCCAGCTTGACATTTCCCATCATGTACTCTGCATAGAAGTTAAATTTGCAGGGGACAGTATACACTGTTGACATACTCATTTCCCCATTTGGAACCAGTCTGTGGTTCCATGCCCAGTTCTAACTGTTGCTTCTTTACCTGCATACAGATTTCTCAGTAGGCAGGTAAGGTAGTCTGGCATTCCCATCTCTTTAAGAATGTTCCATAGTTTGTTGTGATCCACATGGTTAAAGTCTTTGGCATAGTCAATAAAGCAGAAGTTGATGTTTTCCCAGAACTCTCTTGCTTTTTCAATGATCCAACAGATATTGGCAATTTGATCTCTGGTTCCAGTGCCTTTCTAAATCCAGCTTGAACATCTGGAAGTTCATGGTTCATGTACTGTTGATGCCTGCTTTGGAGAATTTTGAGCACTATTTTGATAGCTTGTGAGATGAGTGCAATTGTGCAGTGGTTTGAACATTCTTTGGCATTGCCTTTCTTTGGGATTGCAACGACAATTGACCTTTTCCCGTCCCGTGGCCACTGCTTGAGTTTTCCAAATTTGCTGGCATATTGAGGGCAGCACTTTGACAGTATCATCTTTTAGAATTTGAAATCTATCAATAGTAGCCAGATAATGATGGTGCATATTATGAAAAAGTATATCTGTTCAATTCAGTTGCTTAGTCATGTCCAGCTCTTTGTGACCCCATAAACTTAAGTACGTCAGGCTTCCCTGTCCATCACCAACTGCAGTAGCTTACTCAGACTCATGTCCATCGAATCAGGTGATGCCATCCAACTATCTCATCCTCTGTCATCCCCTTCTCCTCCTGCCTTCAATCTCCTCCAACCTTTAATAAATATTTAATATGCAGTATTTTATATAAATGTAGAATATGATCTATTAATCTAACCAAACATATTATTTATTATTTTGTTCACTGTTAAAATACATTAATAATTTTAATAAGAGTTAAATAGCAAAATTTATCTTTTATTGTCATTAGAAAGCATTTTATATACATTTAACCTAAAAATGCCTTCAAGGGAAATGAACTCAGGAAAAAAAATTTTACATAAATTTAGTATGTCTTTAGGGCACATCTCTTAAATTTACTTTGCACCAAACTATGCCAAAGGTATGGAGGGTCTTGTTTGTTTAGAGCAGAGTGCTTAGCTATTTATTAGGGTATGAATACCAAATTATATTTTTTGATATAATAGTGCTATCAATGATTATATCAGTTTTTAATTTCTGCATAATAAATCACCACACATTTAGTAGCTTAAAATAACATATATTTATGATCTTACCATCTCTGGGCCCGGCATCTGGCATGACTAAACTGAGCTGTTTGTTCAGGATTTCTCAAAGCTGTTTCTAGGACTGTGGTTTCATCTAGAATCCAGGATCCTCTTCAGGCTCACGTCTTTGTCGCTTAGAATTTTCTTGTAACCATAGAACTCATGGTGATATGATTTCTCAGCACCAGGAATTGAGTCAGTTGTCGAGTCTCCTTAAGTCCTCTTTCAAAGACGTTATCTAATATGTCAGGCCCATCCAGAATAAACTCTCTACTGATTAAGCTAAAGTCAGCAGATTAGAGATATTAATTTTATCTGCATAATCCTGCCTGCATAGCCTATTCCTTTTGTCATATGCTATAGCCATATTCCATTAGAAGGAATTTATAAGTCTCACTCACAATCCAGGGGAGGATATCATACAATGGCAAGGCCATTGAGGATCATCACTGACTACCACAATGATGAAGATAGCAATAAATTTGGTTTGTATTTTCTTTGCTGTCAATGATTTTTAATTCACTCAACCATATAGTCAACTAAATTTTATAGAGCAATCATTAGGCATGCTTCTAATTGTTGGAGACACTGCAGTGAACACAACGGATCAACTTCCTGCACTCACAGAGATTACATTCTATTTGATAAGGTATGATAAATGCATAGACACTTGCCATGAAATCAGATAATAAAGCAAGCTATGAAGAAAACTAAAACAGTGTATGTGATTAGAGAGTTACAGGGGTTATGTTATTTCAGATAAGACAGACTGGAAATACCACTATGGAGAGCAGTATTTCAGCACTGACTTGAAAGAAATAAGAGTGCATGGGCATATAGCCAAACACATTCCTGGTAGAGGAGACAGCAAGAAAGGCTGCAAAGGCAGAAGTTTTGTTGGGAATAGTAGGGATGCCAGGGAAACTGGGCCAAAATGAGGAGAAAAATGTCAGAGATGATGCCAAGAATTTCTTCAGGGATATGATAATGAAAAACCAAAGGAGACCTGTTATTTATTTTACCCATTATAGAAATGCATGTGTGTGTGTAGAGGGTGTTGAATCAGGGAGTAAAAGGGAGAGACATTTTATTTCTGGTCTTTGAATTGGAATCTTGTTGTTATGTAAGAATAAATTTTAAGGAGCAAGAAAGAAACTATAAAACATCTTTGTATCAATTGTAATATTTGAAGCAAGAGATTAGGGTATTTGTTGTCCCAAAGACAGTGAATAAAGACAATTATAATTTCTTGAAAATCATTCACAAAAGAATGATCTTAATAGTCTGGAGTTCTTAAAACACTCAGACATTTCCTCTGGATTATGTTCCTCTGTCTTTCTGTATTTTTACATTCTAGAATATCATCAGCTTTGTACTATAATTGATCTCCATAAAGACACAATTCATTTTCCTTTATCTGTCATGGATCGATCTATAATCCATTCCTGGATGACTCGCAACACAATTAGAAGTAGCATAAATTTAGATAAGAGAGAATATATTAATCAGGATTCAAGATGATAAGTTTTCACCATCATATCGAGAGGAAGACGAGAATGGAACATATTTTTTATTTATAAAACTCGATGTATGATATTCACTAATAGAAAATGTCCTTTGTTTTGTATACTTTGTTACAATTATTTTTATTTCAGATAAGGTTTTAAGCTCTTATCTTCTTTAGAAAGTTTATAAATATTTGATAAGTTTTTCTGCAGAGAACTATTTTTAGTTTTAATATTGGTTTTGCTTGCCAACAAGAATATAATAAGTAGTGTGAAAATAGTTCATATATAATTTTAGGATTCAATGGAACAGAAAGCAGTATAAGCTGGGGTCTAAGGAAGCTCCCATCCAGTGTCCTGTCAATGAACCTGTAAAACCCAATAATATATGAACAAGAGAATATTCCTATATAGGAATGTTTCTGAGGGAAATGTCGACAATGCAATTTAGAGAGTGTCATAGCATAATTTGAACTCACGATAAATAAAACTCTCATGCTACATGCTAAGTTGCTTAAGTTGTGTCCGACTCTTTGGACTGTATGGACTGTAGCCCACAGGATCCTCTGTCCATGGGATTCTCCAGGCAAGGATGCTGGAACGGGTTGCCATGCCCTCCTCCAAAGAATCTTCCCCACCCAGGGACTGAACCTGCATCTCTCTTCTCTCCTGTATTGGTAGGCAGGTTCTTTACCACTAGTGGCACCTGGAAAGCCCCTGGGATCACCTCTGTGTACCAATATGCCAACCACTCCTACTGAGCCTTGGGCATTATGAGGAGATGTGCAGAAGCTTTTATTTCAAAATTGAAAGACAGGAATCCATAGGTACTCCAGGCCCTGTGTTAGAGCAACTCCCCTACATTTTAAACATCATGAGAAATGCTGGTCTGGAAGAAGCACAAGCTAGAATCAAGATTGCCGGGAGAAATATCAATAACCTCAAATATGCAGATGACACCATCCTTATAGCAGAAAGTGAAGAGGAACTAAAAAGCCTCTTGATGAAAGTGAAAGAGGAGAGTGAAAAAGTTGGCTTAAAGCTCAACATTTAGAAAACTAAGATCATGGCATCTGGTCCCATCACCTCATGGGAAATAGATGGGGAGACAGTGGAAACAGTGTCAGACTTCATTTTGTTGGGCTCCAAAATCACTGCAGATGGTGACTGCAGCCAAGAAATTAAAAGATGCTTACTTCTTGGAAGGAAAATTATGACCAACCTAGACAGCATATTAAAAAGCAGAGACATTACTTTGCCAACAAAGGTCCGTCTGGTCAAGGCTATGGTTTTTCCAGTGGTCATATATGGATGTGAGAGTTGGACTGTGAAGAAAGCTGAGAGCAGAAAAATTGATGCTTTTGAACTTTGGTGTTAGAGAAGACTCTTGAGAGTCCCCTGGACTGCAAGGAGTTCCAACCAGTCCATCCTGAAGGAGTCCTGGGTGTTCATTGGAAGGACTGATGCTGAAGCTGAAACTCCAATACTTTGACCAACGCATGCAAAGAGTTGACTTGGAAAAGACCCTGATGCTGGGAGGGGTTGGGGGCAGGAGGAGAAGGGGACAACAGAGGATGAGATGGCTGGATGGCATCACTGACTCGATGGGCATGAGTTTGAGTAAACTCCGGGAGTTTGTGATGGACAGGGAGGCCTGGTGTGCTGCGATTCATGGGGTTGCAAAGAGTCAGACACGACTGAGCGACTGAACTGAACTGAATTCCATGGAATTAAGCACTTTTGCCCTATACATGTAAGTTTGGATCTTCATATACAATGGTTGCTGTATTAGTTTGGTGGAGGAATATGTGAATTATGTAAAATACAAAGTCATATGAAAAAATATATGAGATACATTTAAGCCACAAATTTTTTCATTGAATCCACCTGACTTCTCCCAAATAGCACATATGACCATCTTAATTTCACATATTTTCTGAATACCTTGATGCTTATTACATTCATACACATACATATTAATACATGTATACACACATGCAACATATATATATATTTATATGAAGTTTATAGTTTAAAAACATAGATAAGATTAACTGCCCAACTAATAATATTATATATTATTTTATATGTTAATAGTTCACAACCCAGAAAAAGTAGTATTTGAATGAAAACCTATGCTAGCACTAGGAAAATTCAGTTTTCTACAATTCAAACTGAAGCTTGGTAGAAATTGTCTTATTATTTAATTTTATTTAAATCATCTTATACCTTGAAACTGTAAGAAATTTTATTTCATAATTCAGATTCTAAATTCCTACTTAGCCTATATTTGTCTTATTTTATCAATTATGGCAATATCTGTCTTATAATCAATGTCTTTATGCCACATTCAATGTGAGTATTGGCATATTTAATTAAGATCTACCATTCAGCTATTTTTTTACTTGTCTCAATTTATCTTTTTCCTTCTTTTTTGCCTTCCCTTAGGCTAACTGACCATTTTTTTGGATTCTACTTCATTTCCTCCATTAAGTTATATGTATATATCTTGTTGTTGTTAATTATTTTAATGATGCCCTAAGGCTAATAATATACATGCTTAATTATTCAGTTTGCCTTCAGAAAAATGTTAATACCACTTCACATGTAGTGTAAGAATATTACAACTATATATTTCTAATTCCTTCCTCCTATTCTTTGTGCTATTCTTGTAATATTCTCTTAAATATTGCATAAACACACAATACAGTAATGCCATTTTAAATGAGAAAAAAAATAATGAATTTCATTGTACCATCATCTTTACACTTTCAGTGCTATTTATTTTATTTCAATTCATATGTGCAAATTGTGATATGGTATTCCTGCCTGAAGAAAATCCCTTTAGTATTTTTTACAGAATAGATATGTTGGTAATTAATTCTCACAGTTTTGCTTTTGTCTGAGAAAAATCATTATTTTTCATTCATTCCCATCAAAAAAGTTAGATAATAATTAAATTATTTTACATAGAATCTTAAATATTATTAAAGATAGACATAATACAGAGTATTTTTCTCTGTTTTTCAACAGTTGAGATTATAAAGGGTTATAACTTCCTGATAAGTGACAAATTGCAATATTAAACTATATTTTTCTTTTAAAATTTTATATTAAGAGGATTCTCTATCTTATATCCCGAGTGTTTTTTCTGGCTCATAAGATATATGCAACTGCACAGCAAAGGGAACTATAAACAAGGTGAAAAGACAGCCTTCAGAATGGGAGAAAATAATAGCAAACGAAGCAACAGACAAAGAATTAATCTAAAAAAATATACAAGCAACTCCTGCAGCTCAATTCCAGAAAAGTAAACAACCCAATCAAAAAATGGGCTAAAGAACTAAACAGACATTTCTCCAAAGAAGGCATACAGATGGCTAACAAACACATGAAAAGATGCTCAACATCACTCATTATCAGAGAAATGCGAATCAAAGCCACAATGAGATACCATCTCACGCTGGTCAGAATGGCTGCTATCCAAAAGTCTACAAGCAATAAATGCTGGAGAGGATGTGGAGAAAAGGGAACCCTCTTACACTGTTGGTGGGAATGCAAACTAGTATAGCCGCTATGGAGAACAGTGTGGAGATTCCTTAAAAAACTGGAAATAGAACTGCCATATGACCCAGCAATCCCACTTCTGGGCATACACACCGTGGAAACCAGATCTGAAAGAGACACGTGCACCCCAATGTTCATCGCAGCACCGTTTATAATAGCCAGGACATGGAAGCAACCTAGATGCCCATCAGCAGACGAATGGATAAGGAAGCTGTGGTACATATACACCATGGAATATTACTCAGCCATTAAAAAGAGTATATTTGAATCAGTTCTAATGAGATGGATGAAATTGGAGCCCATTATACAGAGGGAAGTAAGCCAGAAAGAAAAACACCAATACAATATACTAACGCATATATATGGAATTTAGAAAGATGGTAATGATAACCCTATATGCAAGACAGAAAAAGAGACCCAGACGTATAGAACAGAATTTTGGACTCTGTGGGAGAAGGCAAGGGTGGGATGATCTGGGAGGATAGCATTGAAACATTTATATTATCAACTGTGAAACAGATCGCCAGCCCAGGTTGGATGCATGAGATGAGTGCTCAGGGCTGGTGCACTGGGATGACCCAGAGGGATGCGATGGGGAGGGAGGTGGGAGGAGGGGTTCAGGATGGGGAACACATGTAAATCCATGGCTGATTCATGTCAATATACAGCAAAAACCACTACAATATTGTAAAGTAATTAGCCTCCAACTCATATAAATAAATGAAATAAATAAATAAAAAGGATATATGCAACTTCAATTTTACTGGTTATTTCTGAACTGCTATCTAGAAAGGCTTATACTCACTTACCAATGTACTAATTCTATCTCATAGCTCCTGGCTTCCCTGTTCTTCATTGCTTAGCATCAGAAGTTAATTTGTAAATGATTGTTTCTATGAAACACACACACACATATGTGTGTGTATATATAATAATTATACTATATTAAACACACACACATTTATATATACATACATTTATATATACATACATATATATACATATATATTACTAAAGATAGACATAAGCAAAATCCACATATATCTTATGTTTTAGCAAATCACTCCAGTATTCCAGCCTGGAAAATTTCTAGGATGGGGGAGCTTGGTAGACTACAGTCCATGGGGTTGCAAAGAGTCGGACACGATTGAGCGACTTCACTTCACTTTATATATATATATATATATATATATATATATATATATGCTCATGTCTATCTTCAGTAATGTATAATATTTTATGTAAAATATTTTAATCATTATTTAACTTTTTTGGAATCCTTTCAATATATGTCTTGGCAAGAAAAAAAAGTCTAGATTTTATAGACTGTTGAGGAGTAAAATGCTGAAGTATGAGTTCCATTATTGTGCATAATATCCTTCTATCCATTGCTTCTAAATTTCTGAAGCAAAAATCAAAGTAACAGTAGAACCTATAGAGTTTTTAAGAAAGCAATTTAAATTTTGTACTTTATTAGCATTCCTATTTTGAGGCAATTTATAATTTTCAGTTCAAAGTGAAGTTTTTAGTGGTAAAAGATATTGAAATTACACTATTATTAAATGTAATATAAGTATATGGTATAAGATAAATGATTTTCCTAGTCATCGATAAAAGACTTACTTTTGATGAATATATTATTAGAGGGTAGAAAGGGTAAAATCACATAATTTATCTTTCTGATTTTCAGTTCTTTTAAAAACACAGAATTTAATATAACAATTTATCATTTATCAAGAAGCTATAAGCCTTTGTAATCTTAACTTTTGAGCCAGCTGAAATACCAACACAGAAAAATACTCTCTATATTTTCAGAATTAGGAATTCAGAAAGCATGAATAAAACATCCATTTTATGCACATTTCCATCCTCTTGAAACATTGTTTAGAATAAACATATTTGCAGTCAGTACAAAAAATAATTGGAAGCCATTACATAAAATACTCAGATGAGGTACAATATATAGTATTAAGAAAACAAAGGGTATTTGAACTTTTAAAACTAATCAATAGATAATTTTTCTTGATGAAGGTAAAAGAGAGTGAAAAAGCTGGCTTAAAACTCAACATTCAAAAAATGAAGATGATGGCATCCAGTCCTATCATTTCATGGCAAGTAAGTGGGGAAAATGAAGAAACAGTGTCAGATTTCATTTTCTTCGATTCCAAAATCAATGCAGATGGTGACTGTGGCCAAGAAATTAAAAGACACTTGCTGTTTGGAAGAAGAGCTATGACAACTTAGTGTATTGAAAAGCAGAGACATCACTTTGCTGACAAAGGTCCATATAGTCAAAACTATGGTTTTTCCAGTAGTCACGTATGGTTGTGAGAGTTGAACCTTAAAGAAGAGAGAGGGCAGAAGAACTGGTGCTTTTGAACTGTGGTGCTAGAGAAGACTCCTAAGAGTCCCTTGGACTGCAAGGAGATCAAACCAATCCATTCTAAAGAAATCAGTACTGAATATTCATTGGAAGGACTGATGCTGAAGCTGAAACTCCAATACTTTGGCCACCTGATGCAAAGAACTGACTCCTTGGAAAAGACCCTGATGCTGGGAAAGATAGAAGTCAGGGGGAGAAGGGGATGAAAGAGGATGAGATGGGTTGGATGGCATTACCGACTCAATGGACATGAGTTTGAGCAAGCTCTGAGAGTTGGTGATGGACAGGGAAGCCTTGCATGCTGTAGTCCATGGGGTGGCAAAGAGTCAGACACAACTAAGTGACTGAACTGAACTGATTTAAATGATATTAGACAGAATGAAAATTAGAGCGATTTTATTATTTGAGTTTACAATGAGTTGTAAAGCAGTGGAGACAACTCACAACATTAGCAAACATACAATGCAGTGGTGGTTCAAGAAGTGTGCAAAGGATGTGAGAGCCTGAAGATGAGGAGTGTAGTGCCCAGCCATTGGAAGCTGACAATAGCAATTGAGAGCCATCATCGAAGCTTATCCTCTTACAACTACATGAGAAGTTGCTCAAGAACTCAACATTGACCATTCTATGGTGATTGGCATTTGAAGCAAATTGGAAAGGTGAAAAATCTCAATGAGTGGGTGCCTCATGAGCTGACCCAAAATCAAAAGGAGTTGTCATTTTGAAGTGTCATCTTTTCTTATTCTACACAGCAACAATGAGCTGTTTCTTGATTGAACGTGACATGTGATGAAAAGTGGATTTTATATGACAACCAGTGATGACCAGCTCAGTGGTTGAACCAAAAAAAAGCTTCAAATCTTCCCAAAGTCATATTTGCACCAAAAAAGGTCATGGTCACTGTTTGGTGGTCTGCTGCCCACTTGACCCATTACAGCTTTCTGAATCCTGGTGAAACCATTACATCTGAGAGGTACGCTCAGCAAATTGATGGGATGGACTGAAAACTGCAACGCCTACTGCTTGCATTGGTCAACAGAAAGGGCCCAATTCTCCACAATGCCCAACCACATGTAGCAGAGCCAAAGCTTCAAAAGTTGAATGAATTGGGCTATGAAGTTTTATCTGCCATATTCACCTGACCTCTCCCTAAATGACAATCACTTCTTCAAGCATCCCCACAATATTTTGCAGGGAAAATGCTTCCACAATTAGTAGGAGGCAGAAAATGCTTTTCAAGAGTTCGTCAAATCCCAAAGCATGAATTTCTATGCTATGACAATAAACAAATTCATTTCTCTTTGGCAAAAATGTGTTGATTGCAATGGTTCCTATTTTGATTAGTAAAGATGTGTTTGAGCCTAGTTATAATGATTTAAAATCATGATTGAAACCATAATTATGTTTGTACCAACCTAACATAAAGCACACATCTCTTCTTACCTTTACTCCAGAAGGTTTCTTGCAAGGAAATAAAGCAATCAGTACCATAATCAGGAAAATAAATCTTATTTTGTTATCCCTAGAGAACTGGCTCATATGTCAAGGAAAACCTGCAGATATTTAGGTTTTCACCTGTGGATATAAATATTTGATAAAGATAGAGAATTAAAAAAAAAAAAAAAAAGCTGACTCCTCTCTAGTCATTAAAATTCTGCAGGAATTCCCAAACCCATGTAACTGTAACTAAAACAAATCTTGCATTAAGCTGTTTTAAAAAAATGAAAAAATAAAAACTCTTGTCCTAAAAGATCAGCATTTTACATTGTGATACTGCTTGTGAAACTGAAAATAAACTGCCACTAAAGTGAATTTTAATTATTACTAATATGTTCACTTTGTAGCAAATAACTGCATATTAATGTGGCTGAATAGTTTACATAGTTGGATGGTATGAATGTCTACATAGTTTATAATCAACATGAAACAAAATGACTGAAATGGAGAACTACTTTCATCTCAATTTCCTCTCTTCAGTGACCTGTGTCAAATGCTTAATATTTATACTTATTGCAACTACTATATTATACCCAAAATTATACTAAGGCATATTAGAGTAATAAGGTGACTATATTTTTCACTATTATAAATAATACTTCAACATTTTTAAAGTACTAATACTTCAATTATTTTAACATAGTTCTCTATAATTGCAAAAATTAATTGCTGGATTAAAGTTATCAGTATTTATAAAGCTCTTGATATTTTCATATTCTCTTTGAAGTGAGTCCACTATGTTTAATATTCATCATAATATATATACCCCATCAATTAGTTTGTAATGTGATATATGATTTATGTTGCTCAGTCGTGTCTGACCCTTTATGACCCCATGGACTGTAGCCCGCCGGACTCCCTTACTCAGGGGATCTTCACAACCCAGGGATCAAACTTGGGTCTTGTACATTGCAGGCAGAGCCATCAGGGAAATCCATTTTTAATATTCACCATAATATGTGTACCCCACCAATTAATTTGGATGGATAAAATATTTTAAACTAATGAATATTTTTAATTAAAATTCAACAGGTGGTTGGTTGCAGTGTACCTGTACAGTTTCTGAGGAGGCAGATTAAATTGAAGAGTTGAAGCAATATTTTTAGGCAAAGCAAAGAAAAAATGAGAATGCACTCATCATTTGGTAAATGTTACATGCTATGTTATAATTACATAGATTTATTATTTTATTGATCAGATTTGGTATAAGATTATTTGGCTTTCTACTTCAACTTGCCTGTAAAATATCTCCACTGAAGACAGAGGAATCTTATCATTTTCCTTAATTTACCTATGACCTGTTTTTTTTTTAATATCCAGAAAATGGTCCCCAAAACAGTTTCAAATGTTTTTAAATGCATGATTCCATTAAAAGTAAGTAATAATCCTTAAAGTATACTTATGTGTTTATTATGTCTTTTATCATATTATTTAGCTAATGTTCTTAATATAGATTATTTAAAACACATATTTATTAGCAGCAAATTACTACTTCTAAGGTGAGACACTAACGTTCTGTGAACAGATTTGTTTGTAATATACAAGACAAGCAAAGACCTTTTTGATAGAAGAGACTCAGTAATCAACAGGTGATTATAGAAATAAATCCGTATACATTTATTAGCTTATATTTTCAATCAATTTTTAAAAATTGAATCCAGACAAAATTTGTGCTTATCTCATTAGAAAAAATGTAGAGAAACTTTATTTCCAAAGCAACTCTTTATTTAAAGAAAATGTTTGTTAAAAAATGTTGGTTCTAATGCTGCAAGAAAACAACGAAAAGAAAGTTCCTCTAAAAGTCAGAAAAATATATTCACCTTCATATAATTGTCATTTCTATACTACAGAAATATAGAAACAAAAGGTGAATACAGAAGTCACAGAAATAAATACCTCACAGTGAATAATTGTATAAATAATCTAAGAAGTACCTACATCCTATACACACAGAAAAAATATTTATAATAAATAAATCTTAGTTACAACTGTAGACATTTCCCCAAAATTTAAAATGTAGCAAATAGCAGTTAACTCATTACATTTATTTGGTTACTTACTATTCACTACATTTAAATAAGTGATTTTATGGAATTCTATCATTTTATGTATTATTTTCTATTTTCTTCAAGTAAGATTTATATTTTATTATTGAAAACTATGACTGCACTCTTATGAAATATCTGACACTTAAATAAATGCCTGAAGTTGATTGATATAACAGGTTTTTAAAATCATTTTTATTTGTGGTTCATGTATCTTATTTTACTTATAAATAATATATATAGACAACACAGAAATATTTAATAAATTTGTTCATTTTTGTTATTTTTTCACTAATAATTGATAAGCTTTAAGCATGTTTAGTTTTGTGGACATTTTTATAATTTCTTCTCTGAATCATTTGTTTACTTATCAACCAGCTTATTTATATTTTGCTTTTTATTCAAGATATTTAGTTTTCAAAACACATTATTTGAAAATAGTGGGGCTACAGATTTTTAAAGTTTCTTTTCTCTTACTTTCAGTCATAATGTTCCAATTTAATATTTTGTATGTCTTGTGCCAATAAAGAGAAATTTAACAGCATGCAAAGAGTTGACTCATTGGAAAAGACCCTGATGCTGGGAGGGATTGGGGGCAGGAGGAGAAGGGGACGACTGAGGATGAGATGGCTGAAGGGCATCACCGACTTGATGGGCATGAGTTTGAGTAAACTCCAGGAGTTGGTGATGGACAGGGAGGCCTGGCGTGCTGTGATTCATGGGGTCTCAAAGAGTCAGACACGACTGAGTGACTGAACTGAACTGAACTGAAGTAGCTCTATGCATTCCACAGATTATACTGATTTTCAAAATTATTTTCTAAAAACTAGGCTAATATTTATGTATATAATTATCCCTTTAGTTCAGTTCATATTTATTTCTCTATCAGTACAATTATGTCTCATAATAAATTATACTTGACAAATTACATGTAAGTTACATATAACTTATTGACTTTTAACAGAGTAAAACTGCATTTGAGATATTTATCTTAGAAATATGTTCATGACATAGTTTGCTAACACTTTTAGCATACATAACTTAATATTTAAAGACTACTTCACATTCATGATTTATTTACAAGATCTGATTCTGAAGACTTTCAGTAACATGTTAGATTAATTTGAATTCCCTCAAAGTAAATCAAAAGCCTAGTAAATATTTCCATATGTAAATTGACCCATAAAAATCTCTAAAATCCAAAATATTAATCATGCTCTAAAAAAAAGCAGAATGTACAAACAGAAAACCAAATTATAATTTATATTTACATAGACAAGATGATAGGGGTGGAATAAATGTTAACATTTCATTTAAGATAAGTAAGTGAAACATTGCAAAATCACCCAATAACAAAGATACAGGGCTTTTATGAAAATCTAATTTTGTTTTAGTGTTTGTTTCTTTTTTTTTTTTTTTTCATAGAACTGAGTGACACTGGGAAGAATTAAGTATCATAGAGAAAATTTTGCATGCTATTTTCACATTTCCTTGCTTCATGGTAGCAATGTTGGAGGTTACCTACTTTACCCGCAAATATGCACTAATATTCTGTAAATGTTGTTAGGCAGGCAGTCATTTCTCAGAAACTTCCAGGAATGAGAATTACACTACACTAAACTTACTTCAGTACTGTCTTCTTAAAGATTTTAAAACTTTGGTTGCCAAAGATTTATTATACTTATCTCACTGCCCACAATTTTCTATAGAATTCTCCCCAGTGTGAAGTCTTCATGTGTTTTCCTTTGCAAAACTAAGGTGATGATAAACTTTACAAAATCAATGTGAATATTAAGACTTCATGGATGTGAAGTTCTTAGAAGATTGAGCAATGGAAGGTGTAGCAAGGGCTGTGGTGACAAAATCTGATCTCTTTCTTGATGTTGGGTCTAGGTCTTCTCCCAGGGTTGGGTCTGTTGCAGGCAAGTGGCTTAGAGATGCAGCTCTCACTGGAATTTGCCCCAGTCATAAGGATCAACCTCACTAAGGGCTCATTGAGGGCTTTCCTGGTGGCTCAGATGGAAAAGAATCTGCCTGCCATGTTGGAGAACCAGGTTCCATCCTTGGGTTGGGAAGATCCCATGGAGAAGGAATGGCTACCTGCTCCATTATTCTTGCCCGAGAATCCCAGGGACAGAGGGGTCTGGCGGGTTACAATCCATGGGGTCGCAAAGAGTGGGACATAGCTGAGCAACTTTCACTTCACAACCTCACTGAAAGTTGGGCTGGAAGCAGCTTCTGCTGATTGCAAGAAGTTATTTGTCAAATACTGAAGAATTTGCCACCCTGCAGCTAAACTTAGGGTAGCATTAAATCAGCCCCCAAATTATAGCTTTTTTCCTGTTTTTCGGTCTTGTGAAGATCTGATTTAACAGCACACCACAAGGCATAAACCTTACATAAGGAAGTGAAATACCATCTCATTCTGATACAACGCTGAACAGCCATCCTCAATCCATGATCTCTGACTGGATTAGCCAAGGACTCATATGCCACCAAGTTTCAGGTCAGTTTCCCCCTCTTTGCAGGCTTGGTTGCTCACATCCTGAAGGGTTATCTTTTGAGGACATGCCCTGATATATTTTTTGCAAACAATTCTCTGTTGAGTGTGTGTTTTCCAGAAAATCAATATTTTGGGTACCAGAACCTAAAATGAGAATATGGAAAGGCAGCTCTCAATGGTTTTCCAGCCATGAAGACCTGCCTGTATGTGTGCTCAGACACTTCAGTCATGTCCAGCTCTTTGTGATCCTATGGGCTATAGCCCGCCAGGCTCCTCTATCCATGGGATTCTTTGGTCAAGAATACTGTGGGGGGGTTGCCATTCCTTCCTCCAGGGATCTTCCCGACCCAGGGATCCAATTCGAGTCTCCTTCAGCTGCTGTAGTGCAGTGGATTCTTTACCACTGAGCCACAGGGGAAGCCTGTCATGAAGATCTCCTTGTTGGTAAGAAGTTTAATGGCCCTTACCATGCCGGAACCGGAACTCTTTCCACTTTAATTTTATTCTCACATATTCTACAAGTGTTCTTTCTAATATATCTGGAAAAATTCTCAGCCTTACATTCAGCTCAGTTCAGTAACTCAGTCGTCTCTGACTCTTTGCGATCTCATGGACTTCAGCACACCAGGGTTCCCTGTCCGTCACCAACTCCTGGGGCTTGCTCAAACTCATGTCCGTTGAGCTGGTGATGCCATCCAACTATCTCATCTTCTGTCATCCCCTTCTCTACCTGCCTTCCATCTTTCCCAGCATCAGGGTCTTTTCCAATGAGTCAGCTCTTCCCATCAGATGGAAAAAGTATTGGAGCTTCATCTTCAGCACCAGTCCTTCCAATGAATATTCAGGACTGATTTCCTTGAGGATTGACTGGTTGGATCTCCTTGCAGTCCAAGGGACTCTCAAGAGTCTTCTCCAAAGCAACAGTTCAAAATCATCAATTCTTCAACTCTTAGCTTTCTTTATGGTCCAACTGTCACATGCATACATGACTACTGGAAAAATCATAGCTTTGACTTGACAGACCTTTGCTGGTAAAGTAATGTTTCTGTTTTTTTAACGTGCTGTCTAGGTTGGTCATAACTTTTCTTCCAAGGAGCAAGCGTCTTTTAATTCCATGGCTGAAGTCACTATCTGCAGTGATTTTGGAGCCCAAGAAAATAAAATTTCTTACCGATTCCATTGTTTCCCAATCTATTTGCCATGAAGTGATGGGATTGGATGCCATGATCTTAGTTTTTTGAATGCTGAGTTTTAAGCCTACTTTTTCACTCTCCTCTTTCACTTTTATCAAGAGGCTCTTTAGTTCCTCTTAGCTTTCTTCCATAAGGATTGTGCCATCTGTATATCTGAGGTTATTGATATTTCCACCTGCAATCTTGATTCCAGCTTTTGCTTCATCCAATCTTGCATTTTGCATGATGTACACTGCATACAAGTTAAATAAGAAGGATGACAATATGCAGCCCTGATGTACTCCTTTCCCAGTTTGAAACCAGGCCCTTGTTCCATGTCCAGTTCTAACTGTTGCTTCTTGACCTGAAAACAGATTTCTAAGGTGGCAAGTAAGGTGGTCTAGTATTCCCATCTCTTTAAGAATTTTCCACAGTTTGTTGTGATCCACAGCCTTACATAACATTGCAAATGACATTTTTAACCATTTTAATTCTCTTGCTCAATACTTTCATTTTAATTATAGTCGTCATATTTTTAAATTTCAAAGAGCTTCATTTTCATTAGATGTGCTTTTTTCTTAATGTTGTCAAATCTATTAGATATTATTTAAATGTTTTCTTCTAATTTCTGGATTATTACTACATCTACAGGGTTAAGTATTCACTTTGGTTTCCCACTTATGCTGTTCATTTGTGCAGCAAATGTTTATTTATCTAAGTAATGTTCTATATACTTTAAATAGGAACGAATAAATAAATGTTAATTATTGCCCTTTTAAGGTGGAAATTTGAAGTTTTATCTTTGGATTTTCACTAATTTAATCTAAATAAAAGATTAAATTAATTCATAAAATTAGCTTGATGTGTTTATTCTAATGTGCTGATCTCCGTAAGTGTCTTCCTTCTTGGGGAGGCCGAATGATGGCTCTCCATCACTTGGGTAGCATGTTAGTGGAACGGGTTCACAGGTGCTGCCTAGGTTGAGGCTTTCTTCACAGCACTCCCACTGTTTTCTTCTGTGAATTGCTTGGGCTCTATATTTGGCAAATACTGTTTACCAAACCCCATCTTCTTTCAATAGTTTCTCATTTACTAGTAATATGGCTTCAAGTCTAACAGCATTATTATTAATTTAGTCACACACATTGTAATTAATGACTGGGCTTCCCTGATGACTCAGTGGTAAAGAATTCACCAGCAATGCCAGAGACATGGGCTTGATCCCTGGGTTGGGAAGATCCCCTGGAGAAAAAATGGCAGCCCACTACAGTATTCCTGCCTGGAAAATCCCATGGACAGAGGAGACTGGTGGGCTACAGTCCATGGGGTAAGAAGAAACAGACACAGCTTAGCAACTAAACCACCACCATCATTGTAATCAATACTATATACAATATCACCTTTATGGTTGCTAAAGCCCTGACATTTATTAATATGTTTTTAGAAATTTGGAAGATGTGAGCATGATTTTTTTTTTTGATGTGAGCATGATTTTTAGACGCATGAAAGTAATTTTCAATAATGAAGCTTATATAGAAAACTGTTATATTTTATATCATCTAGGATACCTTTAATATATTGAGTAATGTTGCCTGGTGATAGTGAGATTATTGAAATGAGTATTTCAGAAACTTATGGACTATCAAAACTATGTTAATAAAAATAAATGGAAAAAAAACCAAAACTATGTTACCTACAAATTTAGCATTTATTCAATTTACTACTAGTAGACCTGCACCTAGTAGATCTGCCCTACTAGGCATAAAAATTATGTTGACCTATTGAAAAAAGGGTTGTCATTTCAAAACAACTAGTGAAACAGTAGATTATTTAAATAGCGATAAGGTAGCAAATTTAGATTTTAGTTACCCAAAATTTGTTATTGTTTTTAGTCACTAAGTTGTCTCGATTCTCTGTGATCCCATGGACTATAACTCACCAGGCTTCTCTATCCATGGGATTTCCCATGCAAGAAAACTGGAGAGGATTGCCATTTCCTTCTCCAGGAGGTCTTTCTGACCCAGAGACTGAACCTGCGTCTCCTGTTTGGCAGGTGGATTCTTTAGCACTGAGCCACCTGTGAAGCCCTACTCATAATTTAAAACTATTTAAACAACTATGTAACTATAGATACAAATATATACATACATCAAGTTAAAATTAAGAAACACAGTACATATATATTATTCATTAAGTATGATTCTCAAATCTACAAATAATATGTATATTCTCTGAAAATATTAGAACTGAAACAGATAATTATATATTTGGTAGAATCAATATACATGGGGGTTAGGGTGCCAACCCCTACATAGTTGTAAATCTACATATAAATTTTGACTCTTCCAAAACTTAAAACTAATAACCTACTGTTGACTGGAAGTTTTAGAGATACCATAAACTGTAAATTAACACTATTTTGTATGGTAAATGTACTACATACTGTATTCGTACAATAAGTAAGCTATAGGAAGTAAAATGCTATTAAAAGTCATAAGGAGAGAAAATGCATATATAGTAATGTACTGTATTTATCAATTTGCTGTTTTCATCATCTGTTTACAAGATCAATTGTCTGTCAGAACCTACATCAATACTGTCTTAATAAAACACTGTCATGTTATATGTATATCTAACACTATATATAAAAAATGAAAAGATAGTGATAATGTGCATAAGAAATTCATGCTTATAGGTATAAATGTATTCATACATTGATAAGGAAGGAGCAGCAGTATGATTGGTTTATGGTAGCCTACCATAATCCATATGATTGCTTCACTGTAGCCTAGTCTATATATTAATGCACAAATCATTATACATTTTTATGGCATACAGTATTAACTCATATTCATAATACAGTATTAGAAATACTGTTACATTAAATAAAGCACTTATCTGTGATGGTAGACTGATACAATTTTTCCACTGTGAGAGAGACTGGCATACTGTATGTTAATGTAATTCTTTGAAAGCAAAATATGAAACAGTAAGAAAACTAACATATTACTAATTTTATGTTATCACTCCCCTTATGTCTATGTAAGGATAGATTAATAGCTACATATATTCAGTGCATTCATGACAAACCTTTTGTTACATTTTTCAGATATTTCAAAGATATGTGGTTCATCTGCAAGTTTTTTTTATAGTCTCAGTTCTCCACCATATTTTCCCATGTATTTGTTTTTAAAAAATTATAATATAAATAGACCTGCACAGTTCAAATCTGTGTTGTTCAGAGTCAACTGTCAATCTGAATAATAATTTTCATACCTTGTTGAATATATTACTAAATTCCAGGAAAAATACTAACTAAATTATAGATACAATAATAGGAAAAATATATTGCTTTATAAAAATGTGTTTACTACTAATAGTACTACTAGTAAACAGTTGTCATATCTGTCTCTACCCAAAACAAAAAACTATGCAGAAAATGTTCATATAGTTCAAAAGAGTTAAATTCAGAGAACAACTTCTGCCAGGCATGTAAGGAATCCATCCCAATTTGCACAGTCAGACCAGTGATTCTAAGTCTCCAGAGTACTAATGGGGCACATTACAGCCTTAGTGTGGAACCTGGGTGTCCTACAACATGTATTGCAGCTTTCCAAATTGCCAAATTCTCATCCAAGTCCAGCAATGGATAGAAAAAGATTGGCTGAATTTCTGTTTGTGAATTTCTTCCAAAGAATATTTTTCAACTGAAACCAACATTTTTTCAAGGAAGAAAATAAGGGAATTCATAGATTCTATGTAAGGACTTGGGGGAAAAAATCATATTTGATTCAAGTCCAATGACATGACAATTACCACCTACCTAAGAAGTATTGCTCATGCAGTGGTTTGGCTCAATAATTTCAAAAAATCATTGATTAAACTAAACAAAGATCTCTACAGTTAAAACAATGTGACTAAGATGACCACTATTTATAGTAGTACATTACACCAAAGTAATAGAGTCCCCCAAATTATTTATGTTTGGTAAATAATGCCACATTGAATTAACTTTGTTAGCTGTATCAGCATATATTTAAAACTCATTTAGATCATATAGTAGAACATTGCTCATCTTAAAATTCCAGGTATATTTTATAAATAGTAGTATTCTATAAATTTAGCTTTAATTTGTTAGCATTTATTTATTCTGCCAGGTATTTTTTTTTAACATATAAATTTATGACCTAAGCAATTCACTCACATGTCAGAATTGCTGCACATATGGTGATATAGCTCAGGCCACAGTAGCAGGTCAGAGTGTGGTATCCATGGCAACATTTCTCATGACCCTGTGTTTTGCTTTATGATGGTGTTTTTAGATCTGTCGGTAAATCTCAAAACCATTGTGCCTAGGCTCTCATAGCTTTGGTATTTAAACATTTTTGATATAGCTATGCAGTTTTGCAGCATAATGAATTTTGGAAACAAAACTGCTGCCCAGGATTCATTCCAACAGGAAACAGTATCCATAGCTATGTTAAATGCATATGTGAAGTGGGCCTTCCCCGGTGGCTCAGTGGTAAAGAATCTACCTGCAGTGCAGGAGACCTGGGTTTGATCCCAGGGGTGGGAAGATCCTGTGGAGAAGGGAATGGCAACCCACTCTAGTATTCTTGCCTGGGCACAAAGAGTTGAACACAACTTAGTGACAACACAGGAACAATAGGTGAGGTATTTTTCAATCAAGTAGAACATCATCTAAAAGTGGTAGTGGTAGGAAAAGACAAAATATATTGCTTTATAAAAATGTGCTGACTACTATACACTTACATGTGTGTGAATGTACCCTAGGTGTCAATTCCTTCCTCTCAGTCTCTCACCGTGAGGCATCAGTCTCTCATCTTGGGGTCTTTAAAAGAATCATGCAGCCTTACCAGGCAAGATTGTTATCTTCCATGCAACTGCTTACCTAATTGTTGTTTCTTCAAAAATTGTGTTGAATCCCTCTTTAGTATGCTATATTTGTGTGTGTGTGTGTGCTGTCGCTTCAGTGATGTCTAAATCTTTGCAACTCGATGGACCACAGTCCGCCAGGCTCCTCTCCGTCCATGGGATTCTCCAGGAAAGAATACTGGAGTGGGTTGCCTTTTCCTTCTCCAGGGGATTTTCAGGACCCAGGGATCAAACTCGTGTCTCTTATATCTCCTACATTAGCAGGTGGGTTCTTTACCACTAGTCCTACCTGGGAAGCCCTTGGTAGGGCTTCCCTTCACACATAAATAGGGAGTACCTTGATTTATTTTTCTTAAGGAGGAAGGAATTGACACCTAGGGTACATTCTCACACATGTAAGAGTGCCAAGCTTAGGCACACAGTGCCCCCACTTCAGGTGCTGAGTGGGAAGGAGGTGCAAGCCCTGAGGAATTACACATAGTATCGTATTGAATGGGCTTCCCTTTTGGCTCAGATGGTAAAGAATGCACCTGCAATACTTACAGGAGACCTGGGCTTGATCCCTGGGTTGGGGAGATACCCTGGGGGAGAATACTCCCCTCTGGCCTTCGGAGGGGGAAGCTGAATTTGTGAGAGGCAATATGCAGGGCACATGTGACATACATTTTGGGACTGAATCAAGAATATGAGTAGCTATGTTTTCAAAAGTAGATAATGTCTGTTAATTATTAAAAGGAGACTGGCAAGTTAAAATGCCTACTTGATCTTTTCTTTTCCAAGTTGTTCATTCTCAGGTAAATAAATTCTTCTATTTATATTAAAGCAAATATTGCTAAATTAGCCACAATAATACAATTTATTTAATTATTATAATTCTTGTTTCTTTAATTTGATTATATTCAAAGTTTTTGAAACTTCTGACTCCAGGCTTATCTTTAAGTCAACTAGGACAAATTTTCAAAACACAGTAGCTTTTATGCCTGTTTTTTTTTTAAAGTGTTTTTCATCTTTCATATAACTTTTCCCTACCACAATATGACTTTAGGAACATATGCATATGTTATTGGTTTCCATTTTTGAATAGCAATGATATATGATAAAATATGTCATAAAAACCCATTTGAAAAGTATAATTAAATGTTTCCTTGTATTTTAAAGAGACATAGAAATTTAACAAAAATTGCTCGAAAAGCATTCAATTACTCTCTCAGGATATGTGTGAAGTACCTCAAGAAGTATCTACATTTTAAAGTATGAAAGAGGCCTCTTGGAAACCTTTCTCAATAGTCTATCATTTCTTTGGTCTTTGCCAAGAAGATTGAATCCAGGCAGGCACACACATATCTGATATATGCAGAAATAAATATTAGAAAATTGTTCTTTCTGCCATTACTGAGCACAGTACTAGATGTGTTCACCATTATTGTCAAAAATATTGCAATTACTAGGCATATTCCAAAAGTATACTACATTATTGAACAAGATTTACAAATTAAAAAATAAAAACTTTCTCAGTGAAAAGCAGAATATTGCTTAATGCCAAAAACTCTCTTGCATTATGATAGATGGGCATTGCTGCCTTTATTATGAACTTATAATTATAGTTAAAAATAATTAAGGAAAAACATTACCTTTTCAGACACTTTTCTTCAGAGTGAAAAAAAAAAAAAAACCCAAGCAAATTCAAATAACTGAATGCTTGTAGTTGAATTGTTATAACAAAATTGGCCTCTAAAAATAAACTCACTAATAAAGTTTTAAAAGAAATTTTTATCTTTGGTGCCTGTTATGAGCCATCATAAAGTAACAGGGAAAAGTTTAACCCTCCTGTCTTAGACAATTAGAAAATCAGATAAAATATGTTAAGCAATGGTGTTCAGACATAACACTGCAGCATGTGTTTGTGAACCCTGAAGGAAGCAGATCAAATGAAAAGAACCCAACAGTTGTTTTAGCTTAGTACCTATAGCTAAGTTTTAGCCAGTAGTAAGGAAAGGGGACACAGGATGGAGGCACATTTATGAGTTGAGGAAACACAAGTGAGAGTTCTCAGAAGCTTAGAAAGTTAGAATGCATGGGCATGAGACCAGAGAAGTGAGAATGATGTAGAAAGGGAGCAGTGGGTTCCCTAGGTCTGCAGGAGAATATTCATCTTCACATGTCTAAATGGAAAGCTGAACTCACAGAAACAGTAGAATGGTAATTACTAGGGTCTAGGGGATGGGGCGGAGAAGGCAATGGCAACCCACTCCAGTACTCTTGCCTGGAAAATCCTATGGATGGAGGAGCCTGGTGGGCTGCAGTCCATGGGGTCGCAAAGAGTCGGACATGACTGAGCGACTTCACTTTCACTTTTCACCTTCATGCATTGGAGAAGGAAAGGGCAACCCACTCCAGTGTTATTGCCTGGAGGATCCCAGGGATGGCGAAGCCTGGTGGGCTGCCTTCTATGGGGTCACACAGAGTCAGACACGACTGAAGTGACTTAGCAGCAGCAGCAGCAGGGGATGGGGGATATGGGGAGATTTTAGTCAAAGGGTACAAATTTTCAGATGAAAATAGTTCTAGATAGTTTAACAGACAGCATGGTGATTACAGTTAATAAATACCGTTTTATATTTGATGGCTGCTCAAAGAGTAGATCTTAAATGCATGCATTCTCAGTTACTAAGTCATGTCTGACTCTTTGGAACCCCATGGACTGTTGCCTGCCAGGCTCCTCTGTCCATGGGATTCTTCAGGCAAGAGTATTGGAGTGGGTTGTCATTTCCTCCTCAGAGCGGATCTTCCCAACCCAGGGACTGAACCCATGGCTCCTTCATTGGCACAGATATTCTTTACACTTGAGCCACCTGGGGAAGCCCAGATCTTAAATATTCTTGCCAGACAAAGGTAACTACGTGACATGATAGAGGTGCGGCTTCCCTGTTGGCTCCGTGGTAAAGATTCTGCCTACAATGTAGGAGGCACAGGAGCCGCAGTTTCAATCCCTGGGTCAGGAAGATCCCCTGGAAAAGAAAATGACAATCCACCCCAGTATTCTTTCCTGGAGAGTCCCATGGACAGAAGAGCCTGGTGGACTACAGTCTATCTGGCTGCAAAGAGTCTAACATGACTGAAGTGACTTGGTATATATGTGACATGATAGAGGTGCTAACTAAAAATTTGATGGTAATCATTTAACAGTATTTAAGTATGTCAAATCAAAGTTCCCTATGTCTTAAATATACAAAATATCACATGGTGATAATCTCAGTAAAGTTAGAAAAACAAAAGAAATTATTCAATATCAGGAAAAGAACCACTAGAAAGCAGTATTCTATCAGGGAACACTAGAAAGCAGCTTCTGTTAGGGAAAGAGCCACTAGGAAGAACCACTAGAAAGGACAAATGCCTCTGAAACTTAAAAGGGGTTGGAATTTATAAAAGTCTGCAAGTAGCCAGAGAGAGGAAGACCTCTTAATTACAGCATAGCATACTGGACAGAATTTCCAGAAAGAGATCACCTAAACGGTGGGGCTAAAATAGTCTAGGGCTTCCCTGCTGGCTCCCTGGTAAAGATTCCGCCTGCCAAGCAGGGGACATGGGTTCGATCTCTGGGCTGGGAAGATCGCCTGGAGGAGGAAATGGCAATCCACTCCAATATTCTTGTAGGAAAATCCCACGGACAGGAGAACCTGGTGGGCTACAGTCCATCGGGTCACAAAGAGTTGAACATGACTTAGCAACTAAAACCAACCACCCGCAAAATAGTCTTAGCCTGAAGGTTATTCTGGACTTACCCTAATAAACTTAAAGCAAGCATCAAAATGAATACACTCACTGAATGCCAAAATAAGCTGACCACCATTTAATGGAATATATCAAGAACTAGCAAACAGAAAAGTAAAATTTAGAATGTTCCATACACAATTAAAATTTATCGTGCAAGAGAAAATAAAACTCATAACCAGGAGAAGACATCAATCAACAGAAACAACCCAAGCAATTACAGAGATGATAAACCTAGCAGACAAGGATATTAAATAGCTATTACAAACAGACTCAATACACTCAAGACAACAGAGTGAACTTTAATAGGACAAGAAGAGGAAAAAAGGAAATGCAGAAAAAAATGCAAAAGCAACTTCTGTAGACAAGACAATTGTATCTAAGAAATACAATGAGTATGGAAATAGAATGTTAGAAACTACTGAAAAAAAGAACTGAGCCCTTTCAGACTGAACAGTGGAACTTTCTGAAATGAAGTAGAGAAAAAGGAGAGATAATGAGAAAATAATAAGAGATAAAGAGAAAAAAAATGAACAAAGCATGCACGACTTATGGTGAAATAGCAAGCAATTTAGAACATGCAAACTGAACTCCAAATAGGAGAAGAGATAAAGAGAGCATAAAAAATATATTGGAAGAAATAACCGCTGAAACATTTAAAACTTTTGTATAAAAGGCTGGATGTTAATGAAGGAAAATTCCTCAAGGGAGACAGGAAATACCCCTGGGAATTATAGGAGGCCCATGCTCTTCTGCACACAAGAACACTTCCAACAGGTAAGATGGGAGAGGATGCGAGAGTTGTCCTCATACTCTAGATGGTATAATAGGAAACACTGATAAATATAAGGTTTAGGTTTGGCAATAGGAAGGAATCTGGGCAAAGTGAAAGTGCTGCACATGAAAAGATAAAAAACATCAAAGTGATCTTTAGAGACTGTGGGCAGGAAGACAGATTTTGAAATTGTGATTTAATGAGGTACATTGTGACAGAAGGTTCCCATGTTGCCTTCATGCAGAGTTTGATTCCACTCTCCATATAATAAATGGCCTTAGAATATTTGAACTCTACATATCTCCTCCAGATATATATGTTTTTGTTGTATCTATAAATTTTAAATATTATTTACATATAATATTTAACATTTTTTCTAGTCATTTTGATTATTGTTTTAAAAATTTAATGTAGTCCATCACTTTCTATTAATACATTTTTGGCTATTCAAGCAAGTAACTTAAGTATTACCTAAAACATATAAACCTAAAACAAAATTTCTTAGAGTATATCAAGGTAAATAGAATTTTCTTCAACACAGAGACTGTGTTAAGAGTTATGCCTTTTTTTTTTTTTTTGATTCACTGGAAATGTTACTTTTCAAATTTATTTTTATAAAAGGTATTGAGCATAGCGTGAAAAATGCTCTTATACATTTTATCAAAATTAAATATTTAACTTTCCCCAATTGACTTTATTTTTCTCTATTTCTGTGTGTGTGTGTGTGTACACACACACGCATGTGTGTACATGTGTGTATAACTGGTTCATAATTGGGAAAGGAGTACAATAAGACTGTGTATTGTAACCCTTCTTATTTAATTTATATGCAGAGTACACCATGTGAAATGCTGGGCTTAATGAATCAGAAGGTAGAATCAAGATAGTTGGGAGAAATATTAACAACCTCAGATACGTAGAGGATACCACTCTAATGGCAGAGAGTGAAGAGGAACTAAAGAGCCTCTTGATGAAGGTGAAACAGGAGAATGAAAATCATGGTTTTAAACTCAACATTATAAAAAACAAGATCATGGCATCTTGTCCCATTGCTTCACTACAAATAGCAGGGAAAAAAGTGGAAGCAGTGAAAGATTTTATTTTCTTGGGCTACAAAATCACTGCGGATGGTGAATGCAGCCATGAAATTAGAAAATGCTTGCTCCTTGGACAAGCATATTAAAAAGCAGAGATATCACTTTGCCAACAAAGGTCCATATAGCTAAAGCTATAGTTTTTCCAGTAGTTATGTTCAGATGTGAAACTTGGGTGCTGGAGAAGACTCTTTATCTTGAACTGCAAGATCAAACAAGTCAATCCTAGTGGAAATCAACCATGAATATTCCTTGGAAGGACTACTGTTGAAGCTGAAGCTCCAATACTTTGGCCACCTGATGCATAGAGCTGACTCATTGAAAAGACTCTGATGGTGGGAAAGATTGAAGACAAAAGGAGAAGGGGACAGTAGAGGGTGAGATGGTTAGATAGCATCACTGACTCAATGGATATGAATTTGAGCAAATTTCAGGAGTTAGTGGAGGACAGAGGAGCCAGGCATGCTGTGGTTCACGAGGTCAGAGAGTCAGACAGGACTTAGTAACTGAACAATAACATCAATAACAACAACAACAACAAAAGCCTCTGGGTCTCAGTTCACTTAACTCAGTTCACTTACCCTGTAAATTCTGTGCTGATGATTTCCTACCATTCTTTCAGTTCCTCAATTGTTTTATCCGGTATATTTAATTATTTTCAGTTGGAGGGTTGGTTCAGATTATTTTGCTTACATTACTGAAAATATAATTTTATAAGAATAGTTTTTATTTTCCTTGGCATAATTAAGCCATTTACAAACAACTGTACAATCAAGTAAATCTAAATAAAGCTACAAGCCAAATGACACTTAAAAGGATGGTGTATTATACTATTGGCTGATAAGAATAATTATGTCAGGTTGACAACACTGGGACAAGTAAAATCAGAAATTGAAATAAAAAAACAAAATACCTGATAAAGATATAAAATGTTAAGACAATAGATTACCTTTCCATAGTTATCTGAATTACCTCAAAAAAAAAAAATTCCTACTGTTCATCTTGTAATCACTTTACCCAGCAGATTTAATTATAGTGGGTTAACTTTCTTTTCCTCACAATTAAAACTCCTGTCCAAAATGCTACTAGAAAATTAGTCATAAAATTTCACGTGTTTCAAAAATTTAAGTTTATTCTCAATATGATCCTTGATTATATAATGATCATTAATCTTCTTAATAGCTACAGCTGTATTAATTTCTCTTAAGATCAAAAGTAAGAAAGAAAAAAACTTTCTGTCTCAAGAATCATTGTTCTAAGAAGAACACAGGCCCCTCAATTATATGGAAATTGTAGATTGACTGTTTTCCTTTGCTATTAAAAAATATTTTCAAATATCACAAAGGTATTTAAATATGCATTACTTGCATTTTCTCAAATGCCTCTTTGATCCTAGTATGTGAGATAATTACATATTTTTCATAACAAAGAAACTAATAATCCTCACTTAACATGGTCAGATTCTGAAATCTAATAGAACCAGCAGTTTTTTCCTTACAGACTGAGTCAAGATGTGACACCTGGTTAATTCCTGAAGACCTCAGTAAATTAGAAGCACTCTCTAGTATGAAAGGACAGTTTAGTTACATGCAGTTCATTAATGCCAGAAATGCAGTTACTTTCTCCAGAAAATATCAAATCTTACATTAATTTTGTGTAGTTTAAATGCTCCCTATGTGAATTAACTTCATTAACCTCACATCTAATTTTTCCATTGCAACAGATGCCATTTAATGGCTTTGTGCATGTAATTGGTGTAATCTAGAGCTAATTTGTTTTCTTTCTTATAATTTTTGAATGAGACCTTTGTTAATTGAATTCTAGTAACTTTTCCTTCTCATCACCCCTTTCCAGCAGGCTTCTATTTCTATAAAGACAATGGTGCTAAAGCTGATCTCACACTCAGATCTAGAGTGAGGTGAAGCCAATTATTCCATGTTCCCTTTTGCCACATCTTTTGGTTTATGGTGGGCATGTGACATAAAACAAAGAACTACCCTGAATCTCAGGATTTGTTCTGCATGTGCTAGGAGAAAGATGCTCTCTTTCTGTCAAATATGAAAAATGAGCTGTTAATGGAAATATTGGAATCACAAATTTTTACTTCTCCAAATTTCAACTCCATAAAACAAGTCAGCTATATTTTTATTAAGAAAATGCACATATATAAAAGTATGTAAAAATAAATGTATGGCACAATAAATGATAACCTATGGAAATACTCTCTAGGTTGAGAAACATAATGTGATCAGCACCCCAATGTTCATTGATGTCCTCTGTCACTCTCTATCCTTTACTTTCTACACACAGAAGCAAACACTATATTGGATTTTCACGTGTGTGTTTGGTTTTGCCTATTTCTGAGTTGTAAACACCTAAACTTATATATTTTGCATTCATTTGTGTTTAGCTTCTTTCTCCTAAAATTATGCTTTTAAGAGTTATCCATATTTAGCACTAACTCATTCTTTTTCAGTGCTGTAGAGTATTCCATTTGTGACTATAATAAGCTTATTTATCTGTTCTACTGCTCATCTGATGATGGCCCATTATAAGCTTATGCCTCATATATATTATCTCCTCATGATTTTGTGTCTATATTTTCATTCTCTTAATTTTTATCATGAAAAACAGTGTTCATAGTTTCAAGTGAGTCTAATTTATCATTTTTTTAGTGGTTAGTTTTTTTGGGTCTTGCTTAAGTAATCTTTTTATATGCTGGAGTCATGAAGATATCTAAAAATCATCTCCAAAAACATCTTCATTGTTTCATTTTTTTTCTTATTTTGTTCTCATTCTTGCTAAAATTATTTTTTTCATATTGTGTATGTAGTGTAGGAGTCATTGTTTTTGCTGTTTTTTCTTTTCTTTTTTTAATTTTTACCTATATGTACATTAAACTGATTTAGCAACATTCAGCAACATTTAGAAACTTTAGAAAAAGTTTCTTTTTCCTCTACTGTCCACTTTGTCAATCTCCAATGTCTTCATCGGCATGGGACCATCCGTGCTCAACCATATTCTATCTTGTGTATCTTTTGAGCCAATATAACACAACCTTATTTAACTTTAACAATCAGAACTTTACTATGCCTCAATATCCACTAGCATAAATTTCCAAATATTTTTCAAATACCTTTACTATTAATAAACTCATAAATTTCAACAAAATATTGCTGCATTTTTTTCACATTCAGTACTTTGTCAAGCAATTACCAGAATCATCTACAATTTGCCGCGTAGGTAAAGCAGACTCTTGTATTCAACCTCAGCAGAAAGGCATCTCTTTGTAAGCACTTGTCATTTATCATGAGTCTGTGACAGTCACCTTCTCTTCATCCAAAGCTGCCTAATAATAGCTGTAGTAACCCAGAGATTATAATAAATAAAAAAAATTATAATCCATTCACATTTGGTTTCTCAGAACTGATTTTCTATTGAGAAACCGACCTTGTATTCTCAGAATGTGGCAGAGGTGGCAAATAAGTGTCAAAGTACAAAGTTAACACTTGTGAGAAACTGGCCAGGGAGGAAGATGTGACCAGCTCTAAAACAGGTGAAGAAATGCTTCTGTGTCCCCTAAAGACCAAAATACCCAAGAAAGATGCCTCCTTTCCGTGGGCTTTCTTCTCCTTTCCAGTGGCTTGGTGTAGTGACACACAGACCAAGAAAATTCTGGAGCTACTGTCTGGCAGGAGGCCTCCTACCACCCAGGAGAACCTATGCTGAACCAAATTCAAATAATGAAATATCATTCCATTCACTGACTCCCTAAGATAGATATTTTACTGACTAATGTCAGCCTTTCTGTTTCTTTTATTAACATAAGCATTTAAGACAATAGATATTATTTTTCCCTTTTACAAAAGCTACAATATGTAATATTTTCATTATTTTTTAATTTTAAACATTTCCTATTCCCATTTTGATTTTGTATTTGACTTGTGGGTTATGAAAATGGATAACCCATGCTGTGCACCATTTCCTGATATATTTTTGAAGATGCAATTTAATTGCATTACAGTGAGGGAGGATGTTTCATGAATTTTTAATTGTTGGTTTTAGAGTTTTGCATATATTTAAATTTAATTCCATTCTTCACATTTGCTTTATAATTCCATTGCTTTCTAATTACACAGATATGATTAGTAAGAGATACAGTGAGATTTCTCATTGTGTCAATAGATTTGTCTGTGGTTTTGCATGTAAAGTAAGACTATATGTTAATTTTCTTCAAGTATACAATATATTATATATTATATGTTGCCTGTAGTCACCATGCTGTACTTTAGATCTTCAGAACATATTTACCTGGTAAGTGAAATTGTGTACCTTTTAACCAACATCCCCTATTCTCCCCAGCTATGAGCCCTGAAAACCACCACTCTACTCTATATTTCTCTATGCTTGATTTTTTATAGTTTTAATATATAAATCATATCATGTCATGTTTGTCTTTCTGTGTCTGGCTTAATTCATTTAGCATAATGTCCTCCAAATTCATCCAAACTGTAGCAAATGCAAGATTTCCTTCTTATATAAAGAATGATCTCTTGGGATCTAATCTACAGTATGGTGAATACAGTCAATAATATTGTATTGAATACTTGAAATTTGCTAAGAGAGTAGAACATAAATGTTTTCACACACAAAAATACCTATGTGAGGTGACAGTTGGTTAATTATCTTGTGTTCATCATTTCCCAATATACATATATTAAATCATCACATTGAACAACTTAAAAAACCAAAATACTATGATTTTGCTTACAGCTTTTTTTCATTATGAATTGAATAATAATTAATTTAGTAATTGTTCAGGCTAATTATTTTATATCTTTATGTCATTTTCATTGATGACTGATTTGATTTTTTCCAAAAGTGATTTGTATTTTTCTTCTTTGGAGAACTCACCAGTGTGTGGTCACATTAAAAAAAAAAAAAAAAAAAAACATATTTGGGTTATATTTTTTGACCACATAAATCATAGGGATTTAGCACCAGACCGAGGTTTGTGCTGAAAATTTCTTATGAGAGATTTTTCTCCATTTCTTTTTTCATTTCACAGTCAGTGCCAGAGACAGAATTCTAGTGATCCCCTGATGGGTGGAGAAGTGGAGATGAGAGGTTTGCTTAAGGAGTTAATTCAAATTTATTAAGGATGCATTCTTTGGATTCTTAGAGTTTCAGGGTTTTCTGCTAGTTTTTCCACTGTGAGTGTGTCTTAAGCTTTGTTTTCCAGCCTGCAAGATTTGAGATATGGTGAAAAACTGCTCACAAGTTCGCTAAATTTGACAAATGCCTTCAAGGTGAATGTCAGCTTCACGGCTTATTTTATATCTCTGAGTTATAGCTCTCATTTAGATCTTGGCCTTGGTATTTCTTACTTTTTCGTCAGTTCACCGATGCATCTTAAAATGTCCTTGCTTAATATTTCCTTTTGCATTTATATTTGCTTTCAACAGCAATTTGAACCACAGTGCTAGAAATAGGAATACCATGATACTCTTATTTCTGATACATCACACAGAGTTTTGTGCATATTACATCGTATCTTTTATCCACAGCATCTGACTAATGACAAAAATGTAACCTTAATTTTACTGCATAATGACCATGTATATCAACAGCATGCTAGTCTCTGGAATTCAACACAATTGCCCTCATGGAAATATCAATCTGGGTGGGGGGGGGGCAGCCACCTTCTGTGCAGGCAAATATAATAAAGGAAATATTGGTTCATATCAACTTAGTGATTTAACTAATGCATTAGCCATTGTAAAAATTCTGACTTCTTTTAGGAAACATTTTAATGTAACCTATATAATTATAAAGTACAATACTAAATGCACAAAAATAAGCATAGTAGAAATTCTGGTAAAGTAAATCTCAAATGTTTACATTGGTCTATGTGACCTTATGTTCTCTGTCCTGTCCCTCCTTAAACTGTATCCCCTTGAATGCTCTGCTGTCTTCCCCCCTACTCATCCTCCTGTAGATTGTGGCACCAGCTGTGTTTTTTCCTAGCACAAAGACTTTGCTCACACTGTCTCCACTACCTGGGATCTTTCCACCCAAGTCTTCACATTGGCTCATTGGTAGTAGTGGTTTAGTTACAAGTGTGTTCAATTCTTGTGACCCTGTGGATTATAGCCCACCAGACACCTCTGTCCATGGGATTTCCCAGGCAAGAATACGGAAGTGGGTTGCCATTTCCTTCTCTAGAGGATCTTCCCGACGTAGGAATTAAACCCGGGTTTCCTGCACTGCAGGTGGATTTTTTACCAACTGAACCACCAGGGAAACCCTACACTGGATCATTACACATTTTCTACTTAGCCATCATCTCCCCAGAGATGTTAAAGCAGGTATTTTTGTCTGTTATCATTTTTCATCTTAGACTAAGTAGCAATTAAGAGTGCCTGTAATTATATCATGTTTAAGAGTACCTGTAATTATATCATGTGACCTGAAATTATATCATGTTTTTTCAGTGCTTAGTCATTGTGTGTTTCTCTCAAAGAAATATTTTAAGTTTTATCACTCTAATACTATGCACTTGTGATGAGCACAAAGGTGCTCAATAAATACTTGTTGCAGTTACACGCTGAATACATTGTACTCTGTTCACAAAATGACCTTCTTCTTGACACTAACATGAGGAACACAGAAGTACATATAAAATCGAAATCTAGGGTAGGGATTTAACTATGGGGAGATGGGAGGGAGGCTCAAGAGGGAGGGCGTATATATGTACACATATAGCTGGTTCACTTCATTGTGCAGCAGAAACTAACATAGCATTGTAAAGCAATTATGTTACAATAAAAAAGGAAATGTCCATAAAAATAATGGCTATAAAAGAAATCTGTATCCTGAGTAAAGGGAAAAACATTTAAATAAATATTGTAAACACGCCAAATAACAGGGGATGATTTATACTTTCTACAGAAACATAAAACGTATACCGCTGCTGCTGCTAAGTCGCTTCAGTCGTGTCCGACTCTGTGCGACCCCATCAACTGCAGCCTGCCAGGCTCCTCCATCCATGGGATTTTCCAGGCAAGAGTACTGGAGTGGGGTGCCATTGCCTTCTCTGAAAGGTCATAGTAGGAGCTTTAAAAATCCTCCTTAGTTTGTAATAGGAATGTAGTATTACTAGGACTGACTGTAGGGAATTTCAAAGGGCCTCACATCAATTGCCATGTTTAAAGGGAAAAACTAAAGGACCTGATGGTCAAGGGACAGCAGACTTATGTATCTTGGAAGAGACACTGCTACTGCAGATAAAGAGGTAATACTGGCTCACACACTAACTCCGTGCCAGTCAAAAGCTTCTCTCTTTTCTCTTTCTGATTATATTTCCTAAACAGTGAAGTTGAAACACTGACATAGTCATGATGGACTGAAAAAGAAAAGGTTGTAAAGAGAAAAGCATATTGCAATCTGTTAAATGCATTATACTTGTTATTCATGCTTATTTGCCTCATTATGAAGTGACTATCTCCCAAACTTGAGAGGCCCTTATCCTAGAGAGGACAGCATTTTAACCTAAGGGAGCTGGCATAAAATACAGGACTTTAAAGCAATCAGGATGAGAAAAGAAGGAAGGAAGGGAGGGAGAAAGAAAGAGAAAGGAAGAAAATGGATTGAGTTCCTTTATCACATGTATGAAACAACTTCAAATACCAAGGGTTGATTCTATGTGAAGCAAGGAGAAGGGAAAAAGATATGCCTTCCTTACTGGAGGGGGCATTAAATAGCATGTCTGAGGGAACACAGTACTGTCATAACAATCAAAGCAAAGATTTTACAAGAACTAATGTTACGTTATCCACAAGGATATATAAACATATGATTTGGTCAATTTCAGGTACTAAACTAGATAGTATATACTTATTTTCCCCTGTTCTTACCCCTCTTAAAACAACTAAATACCTTGGAAAATATTAAAATGACAATGACAAAAGGATTCTGAAAGCTGGCAGACTGGCTGGGAACCCAGGACATTAGAAACTATAGCATGGTGAGATGTCTCAATTTTCTTTTTATTTCTGATATGTCTCTGAAACGGGTGGTAGAGAAGCCTGTGATACCAAACCACCAACAGGCATAGAAAAACAATAAAATAAGCAAACTAACAAGAACAAACTGTCATCCTTAGTTAGTGTTAGTCACTTGGTCGGGTCCAACACTTTGCAATCCCATGGTTGTAGCCTGCTAGGCTCCTCTGTCCATGGAATTCTCCAGGCAAGAATACTGGAGGGGGTTGCCATTTCTTTCTCCAGGGGATCTTCCCAACCAAGGGACTGAACCCAGGTCTCCCACACTGCAGGCAGATTACTGTCCGAGTCACCAGGGTCCATATTTTAAGCAAATCAACAAGAACAGATGGTCTTTCCTGGTTAAGAGACCTAGAAAGCCTAGGTTCAACAGAGAACTTTAGAGAGTCCCAAGTCTGACTCATCACCTGGCTGCTACTGACGAACTGATCCACTGGGATTAGTGGTAGCAGTGAAGCCCAAATCCATTCCAGTCCTTCTCAAAATTAAGGGCATCCCTGGGCAAACTGACCTGTCTGCAACAGAGGTCACAATGAAGTCCTGGCTATCCCAGACCAAGCTTCAAAACCAAGACCCAAGGGGTGGGTCAATCCATCTGCAGTTCTGGCCACAAAGTCCTACTGGGCCATCCACGACCTGGATCAACAACTGGATACCAGCAGGCAGACCAATCTGCTGACAGCGGCAGCAGCAGCAGCAAAGTCCTGTATCTTCTTGCCCTCTACACAGTGGCATAAGGACACCTAGACCCATGGCTTTACCCTCCTCCCTCCAAAAGTTGCCAAGTGATCACAGAATGCTCAGAGAACTTCCTTCCATCTTTGCAGATGGCACCAGCAAAATTGGGGCTTCCCTAGTGGCTCAGATGGTAAAGAATTTGCCTGCAATGCAGGAGACATAGGCTTAGTTCCTAGGTTGGAAAGATCCCCTGGAGAAGGGAATGACAACCCATTCCAGTATTCTTGCCTGGAGAATTCCACAGACAGAGGAGCCTGGTGTGCTACAGTCCATGGGTTTGCAAATAGTGGGACACAACTGAGCAACTAACACATCCAGTAGGATTGAGCAGGAGACCCTGGGGCACCAAAGAAATGAAGCAGAAAATAGCTACAAGGGGAGGAAACTAAACAATTATATTAACTATATTCCATAAAACTGGCCTGAATCTACATGCTGAACCTAAACAGGATAAGTGAAAGAAAGTGAACGTGAAGTGGCTCAGTCTCATCCGACTCTTTGCAACCTCACAGACTGTAGCCTACCACGCTCCTCTGTCCATGGGATTTTCCAGGCAAGAGTACTGGAGTGGGTTGCCATTTCCTTCTTCAGAGATCTTCCCGACCCAGGGATTGAACCTGGGTCTCCAGCATTGTAGGTAGATGCTTTACCGTCTGAGCCACTGCTGCCTAAAACAGATGATTCAGATAGGATCAAGATTCCCCTAACATAATAACCAAACTGTCCAAGATACAATTGAAAACACTTGTCACATGAAGAGCCAGGAAAACTTCCATTTGAATGAGAAAGTTAAATTGACACTAATACCAAACAGAATATGATGTGAGTATTATTTGGTAAGGATTTAAAATTAACCACTGCATAAATTCTTCATCAATTAATGGCACATTTTCTTGAACCTAATGTAAAAACAAAATTTCATCAAACTGAAAGAATTTAGAAAACAGAAACAGAAGTGTTTCTACTTCCAGGTAAACGGAATGCTTGAACTTTTTTTCTTCTTCTAGGGCAGGCCAGCTAGGGCTCATGTAACCTGAAAAACAACACGGTATTTACATTCTAGGACTTTCTTTCTGCCTCCTACATCCCAGAATGGATGCTGGAAGACCCAGCAATGTGGAAATGCTAAGAGGTGTAGGTAGCAAAAGTCCCCCAAAATGTCTGTACTCTATACCCAAGAAGTTAGGGAAGGGGCAGCCCAGAAGACAGAAAGGTTTCAGAAAACAACATTCAAGCATCACAGAATAAAACTGTAGCCTTGCCTCCATTCATGTCAGTGAAGTCTGAGCAGAGATTCTAAGCATCCACTCTCACAATGAGGCCCCTGTGGCTAACCCACAGGAGCCAAGTCAAAATAAAGCAAGCTGAGACAGAATTTCAACTCTCATAGTCTTATCACATGATATTCAAAATGTCAGGTTTTAATTAAAAATCATTCAACCTTCCAAAAACCAGGAAGATGTCAAACTGACTGAAAAAAGTCAATCAAGAAATGCCAACAAAATGGTGACAGAAATGTTAGAATTATGACATATTTTAAATCAGTCATCATAAACCTGCTTCAATGATCATGCTGAATGAGAAGATAAATACTTCCAGCAAAGAAACAGAAAATATAGAGAAGAAACCAGTGGAAATTTTAGCCTTGTAAAATACAATAACAAAAAAATTTTTTAAATCCTTAATGGATAGGCACAGAAGCAGAAGGGAAAGACCGAGTAATTAGTGAAATTAAACATAGACAAATAAAAATTAATCTGAACAACAAAGAGAAAATAGAATTTAAAATTGAATAGAACATAAGGAATGGCGAGACTTTAAAAATATTTAATATCATGTCACTGGTGTTGAAGAGAAGTAAGGATGGTTTAAGGCACTTAAAGAAACAGCAGGGTAACAACTCCTCAAATGTATCCAAAACTCTGTAAATCTATAGTCCAAGAATTTCATGAAACCCCAATCAAATGAACCTACAGAAATACAAACCAAGGGAGACTATAGTCAAATTTTTGAAAACTAAAGACAAGGGGGATATCGGAAAGCAGTGAGAGAGAAGAAATAATTGTACCTACAGAGAAACAAAATAAAATGACAAAAGATTTCTCATAAGAAATATTTCTAGAGGTCAGAAGGAAGTGGCAGAATACTTTTCAAGTGCTAGGGAAAACAAAAATAAACAATAAGAAAACCCTGTAAACCCAGAATTCATACTGAGTGAAAATACCCTTCGGGAATCAAGAAAAAAATCAACACATTCACAGACGAAGGAAAACTAAGAAAATTTATTATCCGACTATTTTAAAATGATGGCTAAAGGAGGTTATCAATATAGAATGATTTGACTATTCCTCCAAATTAAATTACTGGCAAGGAAAAGAAAAATGTGAACCAAAATACATTTACACATCTCAAACACAATCAATTAACCTATATTAAATGTAAACATGACATGCATACAAATATTTTTTAGCCACAATACAGAAACGTTCCAGTCATGCTAAATCCAACTAATTATTGATACTTATAAAATAGCAACTTCCAAATATTTTATTTTGATGTAATTACTTTATATATATAAACCATTTCAACATGCTGCCATAAATTATATTGCTCTCTGCTGATTTTACAAAGACTTTAATTCCACAAAAATCCTCAGATTTCCCAGGAGGGGTTATGCCTGACAATTTGTAATGATATAAACTCCATTTAACTTGACCTGAATCTTAAATTCAGAAAACAAAAGGAGCTAATCTAATGTTTCAAGAAAAGCAAGTGTCATGAAAGTGGATTAACTCTGATGACTAAAGTATTTCATTTATCAATGGCTGAGAGAATTGAAGAGTCAATAGGATGCAGGCAATTCAAAGCTCAGTCAACCTAAACCTGAGGGACCAATTTTAGGAATAGCTGTGTTACTCAGTGTTAATGCTCATTCAGCCCTTGATCTCTGCTGAGGATGTGAAGTAGTTGCTGACCACTGTGATATGGTGGCTTATTATGTTTAGAACTACTCAATGACTTCCTGTTGAATTGGTTTTAGTAACTTCTTTCTTAGAGCTTAATTATCAGAAATGAATTACTGGAAGATTAATATTTAAACCATGAGACTCAAATAAAAACCATTATATATGAAAGAGATTGGATTTACTTATGCTATCTACTTTTGCATTCCCTATTTGTCCTATCTATAGTGCATTTTAATCTCTTGCAGTAGCTTTTTCTTATTTGCAGGGAAAATTTCCTAATTATTATTTTTTTCAATCTCTACAAATATGGACTGTTTTTATACTTCAGTGATAACCCTATAAATTCTAGCTTTCAATATGATACAAGTCAGAGCCCAACAAAGATGGCAGAGTTGGAAGATTCAGAGATCCCATGGACACACCAGAACTCCAGCTGCATGAAGGACAACTCTCTTGGAGAATGACCTGAGACCTAATAGAGCAGAGTTTCTACAGTTAGGGATATATAGAAAAGGCCACATTGAGATGGACAGAAGCATAGACACAAGTAGTCAGAATCCACCACTCTGACAAGATGAACCCAAAGAGACCCATAACCAGACACACTATAATTAAAATGCTCAAAGTCAATGATAAACAGAAAATCTTAAAAGCAGCAATAGAAAAAACAACTAGTTATGAACAAGGGTACTATCATAATATTATCAGCTAATTTTCAGCAGAAAATTTACAGGCCAGAAAGGACTGGCATGATATATTTAAAGTGCTAAAACAAACAAACCAAAAAAAACTTATAGTCAAGAATATTCTACACAAAAAGGTTATAATTCAGAATGAAGGGCTAATAAATAGTTTCCCAGACAAGCAAGTCTAAAGGAGTTCATGACCACTATACTAATCTTACAGGAAATGTTAAAGGGACTTTTCTTTAATGAAAGAGAATATGTCATAACTAGAAACAAATGAACAACAACAAAAAAATCACAAAAGAGTAAAATCTTTCTGGTAAAGAGAAACATATAGGAAAGGTAGTGGGTCACCACTCATAAAACTAGTATGAAAGTCGAAAGACAAAAGTAGCAAAATCATCTATATCTAAAATAATTAGATATGTGATACACAAAATAAGAAGATGTAATATATATGTCAATGACATAAAATGTGAGAAGAAGAATAAACATGTAGTGATTTTAGAAGACACTCTAACTTATTATATGACTTCACATATAGGATAAGAACTTAAAATATTTCACTGTGATTATTTTCCTCTTAATATTTGTACTAATGCTGTTATTTGTTTTAATTTTAAATAGAAAATTTCATTTAACAGGTTTTAAATTACAAGAAACATGTACATAAATATTTATGTAGTTTCCACTTCCAGCATGCTCCATTTCTTTGTGTGGATATACATTTCATTTAATACAACCTTCCCTCCATTTGAAGGATTTTGGTAAATCCTTCTTTTAATGTAGATCTCAGGTGATCAATTCTTTCAGCTTTTGTATACTGGAAAACATCCCATGGATCCACGCATGTGTGCTAAGTTACTTCAGTCATGTCTGATTCATTGCTACCCCCATGGACTGTAGCCCGCCAGGCTCCTCAGTCCATGGGATTATCCAGGAAAGACTACTGGAATGGGTTGCAATGCTCTCCTCCAGGGGATTTTCCCCACCCAGGGATCGAACCTGCATCTCTTACATCTCCTGCATTGGCAGTGGGTTCTGTACCACTAGCGCCACCCAGGGAAGCCAGAAGGATTGATGTAAATATATGTTTACTATTAAGCACTCACATAGGACTTCCCAGGTGGCTCAGTGGTAAAGAATCCGCTGGCCAAGCAGAATATGCAGGTTTCATTGCTCAGACGGGAAGATCCCCTGGAGAAGGGCATGGCAACCCACTCAGTATTCTTGCCTGGGAAATTCCATGGACAAAGGAGTCTGGCGGGCGACAGTCTATAGGGTCGCACAGAGTGACATTACTGAAGCAGCTGAGCACACACACAAGCACTCACATGAATAGTTTCCTATAATTGAAGACATAAAGAAATATAAATGCCACAACCGATGACTGCACGTACTAATAGCTGAGGACTTGACTACCCCTTCTTGGCAGAGTCATGGTAATGTATGTGAGTTTATAAAAGAATGAAGTGTGAAAAGAGAAAACACCTGAATTATAGGAAATCTAATCACCTAAGCATTAAATTTGATTATAGAAATCGAGTTTCATTTATATATATATATGTATACACACACACACATGTATGAACACAATGGTTTGAATAAAACTGTCACAGAACAATTCATCTACATACTTCAATTATAGTTAATGTATTAGCAAATATGAGGCAAAATGAAATTAAGATGAGGAAATACAATGTTGTGAAGCATGTATAAATTGGAAGGCATGTATACGGTATAGAAATATTAAATTTGTAGAGATTTTCTTCCATGCAGAACAATTTTTAGCATATCATTTTATGTTTTGATATGTGACACGATTCCTTTTAACAATGTCTGAGGGGCAGTTATATAATAAAGGGGAAACAGAAGTGAACAAGACTTTCTCATTACATATAATGTAGTATATGTAATTTCTGTTACATATACAAGAAATTACACAGATTAATAAAGGGTGTATACTGATTTGCACTGTGAAAAAAGAAGTAGACAGGAAAGATATGCGAGAAGAAATAAGTTAAATTGAGATCCCATGGATCACTGGGGAAGGAAGAATGGGTAACGACATGTTTCTGTTAAAGGGAGCAGCTTAAGACATAGCTTTAACTGAGAGAGGGCAACCCATATTTGAGGAAAAAAATTTTCTTAGACTAAAAAAAAAACCCAAAACTACAATTTTCAGAAATTTTGTGTGTACAGCACAACACTATTATTTATTTGGAAAAATTAAAATATTAAGTCAAATACACCTCTGCCATACCAGTCTACTTTGTTGTTGTTGCTCAGTCGCCAAGTTGTGTCCAACTCTTCCGGACCCCACGGGACTGCAATACACCAGGCTTCCCTGTCCCTCTCCATCTTCCAGAGTTTGCCCAAGTTCATGTCCATTGCATTGATGATGCCATCCAGCCATCTCATCTTCTGTTGCCCACTTCTTCTGCCTTCAACCTTTCCCAGCACCAGGGTTTTTCCAATGATTCAGTTCTTTATATCAGTTCAGTTCAGTCAATCAGTCAGCTCTTTGCAACCCCATGGACTGCAGCACACCAGGCCTCCCTGTACATCTCCAACTCCTGGAGTTTACCCAACCTCATATCATATCCATTGTGTTGGTGATGCCATCCAACCATCACATCCTCTGTTGTCCCCTTCTCCTCCCACCTTCAATCTTTCCTAGAATCAGGGTCTTTTCAAATGAGTCAGTTCTTCACATCAGGTGGCCAAAGTATTGGAGTTTCATTTTCAACATCAGTCCTTCCAATGAACACTCAGGACTGATCTCCTTTAGAATAGACTGATTCAATTTCCTTGCAGCTCGAGAGACTCTCAGGAGTCTTCTACAACACCACAGTTCAAAAGCATCAATTCTTCCATGCTCAGCTTTCTTTGTAGTCCAACTCTCACATCCATACATGACCACTGGAAAAACCATAGCCTTGACTAGACGGACCTTTGTTGACAAAGTAATGTCTCTGCTTTTTAATATGCTGTCTAGATTGATCACAACTTTCCTTCCAAGGAGTAAGTGTCTTTTAATTTCATGGCAGTCACCATCTGCAGTGATTTTGGAGCCCAAAACATATAAAGTCTGCCACTGTTTCCACATCTATTTGCCATGAAGTGATGGGACTGGATGCCATGATCTTAGTTTTCTGAATGTTGAGCTTTAAGCCAACTTTTTCACTCTCCTCTTGCACTTTCATCAAGAGGCTCTTTAGTTCTTCTTCACTTTCTGCCATATGGGTGGTGTCATCTGCATATCTGAGGTTATTGATATTTCTCGCAACAATCTTGATTCAAGCTTGTGCTTCATCCAGCCCAGCATTTCTCATGCTGTACTCTGCATATAAGTTAAATAAGCAGGGTAACAATATACAGCCTTGATGTACTCCTTTTCCTATTTGGAACCAGTCTGTTGTTCTGTGTCCAGTTCTAACTGTTGCTTCCTGACCTGCATACAGGTTTCTCAAGAGGCAGGTCAAGTGGTCTGGTATTCCCATCTCTTTCAGAATTTTCCACAGTTTGTTGTGATCCACACAGTCAAAGTCTTTGACATAGTTAATAAAGCAGAAATAGATTTTTTTTCTGAAACTCTCTTGGTTTTTTGATGATCCAGCAGATGTTCAAATCAGGAGGCCAAAGTACTGGAGCTTCAGCTTCAGAATCAGTCCTTTCAATGAGTGTTCAGTGTTGATTTCCTTTAGGATGAACTGGTCTGATGGCCATGCTGTCGAAGGGACTTTCAAGAGTCTTCTCCAGCACCACAGTTCGAAACCATCAATTCTTTGGCACTCTGCCAAAGTCTGCTGGTTGATTTTCAATGCTGTTTCATATGCTCTAATCATGACATCCTACATACAACAAAAAATATTTTAGGTTTCTATAAATGCAACATTTCTTTGTGTTGTATGGGACATTGGCTGCTGACTGCAAGCTATACTCTGCCTGTTTTTTATACAGAAGAAGTTCTTTATACTTCCTCAGTCACACCCACGACAGTGTATATATCCTTAATGAAACAAACGTAAGCTGTACATGTTGGTTTACAATTGGTGGCAAGTTATCCAGTTTTTGTTTAAATAATGTTTAAAAACACCAGCATAGATTGGGAGAGAGAACACAGAATGGAGTGGCTATGTAGCACGTTGAGTATGGAATATGGAATAAATTTTACAAAATTGTTTTTTTGGCATATGGGCAATAAGAAACTATAGAGTGCTTTCATGGAAAAGAAGCCTATAGGCATTATGTTTAATCAAAGGTATTTTAAAATATTATTTTGAGGCTTTTATCTTATATATTTTGCTTTCAAGTTCCAGATGTGCTTTACACATTTATTAAAAAAAAAAAAATCTACCTCAAAGGAGCATTTTCCAATGTCTTTTTTAGTTAGCTGATAATAAATTAGAAGGCTAAATAACTCTGCTTTAAAAAATACATTTTTTATGTTGTTGAACCAGTTATTCTTTGACATTTGCTGGAAAAAAAATAGTGGAGTTGTGGAGTTGAAAAAAATCTCAGAACAAAGTATGTCCTGAGGGGCTCTCTTTTTCATGCTCTAAGGAAATACAGATGCATTCTTAGTCACGCATACCAACACATATCACTATTGATTGATATGATATTAACAACAAGTACTATAGCAACAAGAGGGCTTCCCAGGTGATACATTGTAAAAGAATCCACCTGCCACTGCAAACAGAGCAAGGGACACAAGCTCAATCCCTGGGTTGGGAAGATCTTCTGGAATAGGAAATGGCAAACTACTCCAGTATTCTTGCCTGCAAAATTCTATATACAGAGGAGTCTGGTGGGCTATAGTCCATAGGGTCACAAAGAGATGGACATGACTGAGCAACTTAACATGAATATTTATAGCAACTACAGAAATAATAATAATTACATAGCACTCCCTACATGTAAGACATGGTGATAAGTGCTACTTATATTTTTAATTTCTCCTCTTGGAAATGCTCCCAGGGTAGGATTATTAGTATCTCCACTCTGCAGCCAGAGAACTGGAGAAACATAGAGGTTAAGTAGTGACTTAATCAAGACTAATCAAGAGGTTATAAGTGGTGAAGAAGGGATTCCAGGTCCATTAGTTTAGCTTCAGAATCTATTTTATTACCTGTCATACAAAGTACTTTTAATAGATTTTACACCCTATCATCAGGTGAACATTCGTATTTACTTTTTCTCCAAAAGAGAACAGAAATAATGTTGAGAGAAAGGAAAATCAAGAGATGATGTTGAATAAAATGAATGTGAGCAAAGAAAAAAGCTAACACTTCACAACCACAAATTACCAGGTAAGTACAGACGAACAAGTTATGTAAGGTCTGAGCTTTTTTCTTTTACTTAATGATATAGAACAAAGAGACAGTTTGTATGTATAGAAGATAGAAAACTGTCTCTATGAAGATTGTCTTTTCAAATAAAAGAAAAATGGCACATAACAAAATCCCCCTCTCCCATTTTTGACGTGGAAAACAAATGTATGTGGATTTTTTGTTTATGTTGTTGTTTCAATTTTTTGTGTCAGTGCAAGTTAGCGGACTGTCATGTAATGCAGTATGTGTTCCTTGCTGACCCAGGGTGATTGCTGGCCCATTATGTTGTGAATTTTACATAAACTCTGCCGATCATTCAACTTTGGCAGGTTGTGTTTCTCTAAGGGCTAACAGGTGTGGTATGTATTTCCAGTCAGAAAATAAAATTTGAGCTATATCTTGATACCAACCAAATACAGCATTCAATAATATTAGTCATTACCTTCACAGTCTACTCTGTTAATATCTAAATTTTGGCATCAAATAGACTAGTTTAATGATGCTAACTCATTCCAGGAATGGTTTCTTACTTTCCTTCTATTAAAGGCCCATGTGGATTAAGAAAGCATTAAGGTGAAAAGTGAAAGTTTTAGTCACTCAGTCGTGTCTAACTCTTTGAGATCCCATGGATTGTAGCCCACCCCGATACTCGGTCCATGGAATTCTCCAGACAAGAATACTGGTGTGGGTTGCTATTTCATTCTCCAGTGGTTCTTCCCAACCCAGGGATGGAACGTGTGTCTCCTGCATTGCAGGCAGATTCTTTACTATCTGAGCCATGAGGAAAGTGCTACAGACTCGATAAAGATACCTTGCTTACTTGTCCAATATTATGGGATGTATGTCATATATCTAGAGAAGGATCACTCTTCTATGCTTATCATTAATTGGCTTACAACGTTAAGGTTTCTTCTAGATATCTTCCTATATTCCCAGTGGTGAGTCAAAACAAATATCATTAAAAAATGTTTTTATTTCACCTTGCACAAATTTAGCCTGCTCAGGAGAAGATTAGAGAAAATCAAGAAGAAAGATCAATTGCTTTCTCATTTGCCCATCATAACATTTAGAATTTAAGAACTACAGTGAAAAGTGTTAGTTGCTCCATCCTGTCTGACTCTTTGTGACCCCATGATCTGTAGCCCACCAGGCTCCTCTGTCCACAGGATTCTTCAAGCAAGAATGCTGGAGTGGATTGCCGCTTTTTTCTCCAGGGGATCATCCCAACCTAGGAATTGAACCTGGGTCTCCTGCATTGCAGGCAGATTCTTTTCCATCTGAACCCACTGGGGAAGCCTTCAAATACTGTTGCTGCTACTGCTAAGTCGCTTCAGTCGTGTCCGACTCTATGCAACCCCATAGACAGCAGCCCACCAGGCTCCCTCGTCCCTGGGATTCTCCAGGCAAGAACACTACTTCAAATACTACAGTAGTACTAATCTAAATGCAATTAACTTATGTTATAAAAGGTATTAGATTCCCCTTATTAGTTGCATTCATTCCTTCATAATTAGATAACGTTCTGCTGGATCCTAGATCAACAGTCTGCTTTCTTCTGGACCATAAGTACTTCTGGACCATAAGTACCCTCCAGATTCTGATTCATTGCCCCAGAACCAACAGGCAGGTTTAAGTTCATGGTGACAACGTTAATTTACAAAGGAAAGTCTGTACTTCGACTTGTTAGTGGTAAAGGGTTCTCAGTAAAGTCCTGCATATGAGACATCTGAAGCTGCCTTTATGTTTCTTTTAGAGAACTCTATATCTGGCTTTTAGTTTATAGTGAGAGTCTATTGGAAACTACAAGAACAGAAACCATCTGTTTGTAATAAGGTCAAATGATTCAATTAGTTTATTACATAACCAGGAACTTTAAAATCAACAGGGAATCATACACATAATATTACATAAAAATTTTGTCAGTTATTATCTTAAGTATCAGAACATACTACAAAGGCATTTACAACTCTATGGAGCCATTTTGTGAAATGTGTGTTAAAACTGTCACCTTTATAAAGTTATTTTAAATCTTCAAGTACAGTTTTTTAGAATTCAAATTTATTGAATGTTATTGCATTATCTTCTTACTTGAACAGGAATATGTGGCTGTCCATTTGGAAAAATATATACTGCTAAGCTACATTCATTCAATACAGTTTATCTGATTATATTTAAACCTTTCAATATGATTTTTATTTTACATATTACAGGCTTGATAACATGCACACCTCTCAAAGTAATCTTGGTTTATTTAAAATAATGGAGTACATTACACATAATCTAACTATATATATATATGTATATACATATATATATATATAACTATATTTCCATACCCCATTACTACTGAGTAGTGTGTCAAAGTGGGCTAAAATGTGAATGAGTAAATATCTGTTGTTATTCAATAATATTGAGGGAACTACAACAATGATTTGAATATAAAAGACAGTTTGATACTTAAATAATATGGAATTCGATGTTCATATTAGAACCCCATTTAGAAAAGATACTATTGAAAGTGTCTTGAAGAAAACTGGTTTTTATATCAATTTTAACAATAAATAATTGATGTGCAGAGATGATGTGCATAGGATTGCAATGGCAACTATAGTGATGAAGTTTAAACTGAAACAGCATCTAAAAGAAATTCTTGTATTTTTGAAAGTAAGAAATATCTAGTAAGATGATTTGAGAGTACAGCAGAATCTGCACAAAAGCACAAATAGTTAATCTCTCAGTAAGTTATAAGAAATTTGGCAGGTAGAATATATATTCTACATATATATGTATATATATGTACACATATATATGTGTGTCTGTGGGCTTTTCAGGTGGTGGTAGAGGTAAAGAACCAGCTGCCAATTGAGGAAACACGATAGGCAATGGGTTCAATCCCTGGTTAGAAAGATAACCCGGAGAAGGGCTCAGCAACCCACTACTATTCTTGCCTGGAGAATCCCATGGATAGAGGAGTTTTGCAGGCCACTGTCCATAACGTCACAAAGAGTTGGACACAACTGAAGCCACTTAGCACACACACACAAGTGTGTGTATGTGTGTGAATTATTCATTCATATATATTTTTAAGAGCAGATTATACTTATTTATATATACACACATGTTTTCTATAGGTCATATTTCATGTTCTAAGGGTGTTTTGTTATTTTTATTATTTATAACCTTTACTTTATACTGATGTATGCCTTTTTATGTATATAACTAATCGATTCAAACTCTTAATGGGTTTATAGAATATATTAATATTGTAGAAAATTTGTTATTGCACAGGCATTTTACATCACACCAAATTAACTTTCTTAACTGACACTTTACACAAAGCCATCACATTTGTTATAGACAAGGGTATAAAAGTACAGTCTGCACAGAAAATACATTAATTCCCTTAGGATGCCTGCAAGTATTCAGGGAGTATTCATTTTTTAACTCAATTTACTAACAGTCTAAGTTTTAAAGTAAAAAGCGATCTTGGGAATTATATTTAAGGTGCCATTTATCATCCCACTCATTAGTGATACAAAGAATATATCAGATGATGTTTTAAAATTTATCCAAATAGTGTTAAGTGAAATGTCAAATCTCAAAAGATTTCTAGCATTTCCCCAAATTCATAATATTCTTTTAAATTAATATCAGTAATTATAACATAACTTAATAAAAATGTATGTATATATTTTCATGATTGTACTTTGTGAAAACAATGATAAATTGGCACAGTTATTTCCTAATTTAAAAACTTTAAATAAATATTTTTATAAGAATATAACTCTAAGTCTTGAATAAGTTAAAATGTTACATTTCCATGATAGTTCTTATTATTAAAATAAAGGCATAAAAGTTTTGACTCAAATTAATAAACTTATGATTTCCCACCTTTATATTCACTGTGACCAACACTAATATGCAAAACTTGGATCTTTAAAATATTGTCTTCATTTTCTACCGATTAGCAAATGTAAATTAGTATATGTTAAGAATAGTATATAAATATGTATTGTAATGTAAATAAAAGTTATGATGATGAATAAATATATATTATTTGATAGCCTTATATTTATTTTGTATTTTTTCTTCTCATCTTCTAGTTATTTATTAAAACAGCTATACTTCCCTTTTTTCTTTCCTTTTTCTTTTTTTTTGAGCTGGCATTTTTATGAAATAAGTTATTTTAAAAGAGCAGTTCACTTACCAGTATTAGAGATCTAATTTCCCTGGGAATTTTGCTTTTTCATCAATGCTTATTAAACTCCACAAGCAATCAAAGCAGGGCTTTTTAAAGTGTAAGAGTTAATTATCTACCTTATTAATTTCTTCTAGATGAAGACAAAGGAATAGCAATCAAATTTTTCAACATTTTGTCATATTCAACAGGCAAACTAGTGAATTTCAGGGTAAGGAGTTTATCAGATGGTGTTTATTACATACATAGCAGAACTTTATCACTTGAATAGTTAAAATATGACTTGAACCAGAGCCTCAGCCAATACATATACATAGATAGTCAGCACTTCAAGTTTTTCTGCTCCTCTGGACTTCATAGTCACGGGTGCATTTCCATGCTATTCTATAAATATATTATGTGACAAAAAGAAATGAAAAGTAAAAAGAACTGCAGTTAAAAGGTTTTAGATTTCTAGAAACTAAGAAAAAGGTCATCTGGAAAAAGGGGTAGATAAAATCAAGCCAGAATCATTTTCCACTCCATTCATATTTCATTCTCATTCCTAAAGTTCAGGCACATGGCTCCTTATAATGTAGATAAGTCTGCATATCAAACCATATGACTCTTCAAATTTGCATATATTTATTATTTTAAAAACATTTGCAAATATTTATTTTTCTCTGATCGTCATTTTTGGAGCTTGAATCACATCTCTCTATACTGCACATACTATATATTTTTATGATTTAATTTCCTCTGACTGTCTTATATAAACTGGGGCTGTGAAACAAAGATGTACCGATGTACATGCCATGTTAAGTCACTTCAGTCCTGTCCGACTCTGTGTGACCCACTGGGCTGTAGCCTACCAGGCTCCTCTGCCAGTGGGATTCTCCAGGAAAGAATACTGGAGTCGGTTACCGTGCCCTCCTCCGGAAGATCTTCCTGACTCAGTGATCAAACCCACATCTCTTAAGTCTCCTGCCTTGGCAGGTGGGTTCTTTACCACTAGCTCCACCATTTCTAACCAAACTCTAAATTTTTTTTTTTAACTTTTTTTTTCATTTATTTTTATTAGTTGGAGGCTAATTACTTCACAACATTGCAGTGGATTTTGTCATACATTGCCATGAATCAGCCATGGAGTTACATGTATTCCCCATCCCGATCCCCCTTCCCACCTCCCTCACCACCCGATTCCTCTGGGTCTTCCCAGTGCACCAGGCCCAAGCACTTGTCTCATGCATCCCACCTGGGCTGGTGATCTGTTTCACTATAGATAACATACACGCTGTTCTCTTGAAACATCCCACCCTCGCCTTCTCCCACAGAGTCCAAAAGTCTGTTCTGTCCTGTGTCTCTTTTTCTGTTTTGCATATAGGGTTATCATTACCATCTTTCTAAATTCCATATATATGTGTTAGTATACTGTAATGTTCTTTATCTGGGAGAAATAATAGCAAATTGGGAGAAAATAATAGCAAATGAAGAAACAGACAAAGGATTAAGCTCAAAAATATACAAGCAACTCCTGAAGCTCAATTCCAGAAAAATAAATGACCCAATCAAAAAATGGGCCAAAGAACTAAACAGACATTTCTCCAAAGAAGACATACAGATGGCTAACAAACACATGAAAAGATGCTCAACATCACTCATTATCAGAGAAATGCAAATCAAAACCACAATGAGGTACCATTACACGCCAGTCAGGATGGCTGCTATCCAAAAGTCTACAAGCAATAAATGCTGGAGAGGGTGTGGAGAAAAGGGAACCCTCTTACACTGTTGGTGGGAATGCAAACTAGTACAGCCACTATGGAGAACAGTGTGGAGATTTCTTAAAAAACTGGAAATAGAACTGCCATATGACCCAGCAATACCACTTCTGGGCATACACACTGAGGAAACCAGATCTGAAAGAGACACGTGCACCCCAATGTTCATCACAGCACTGTTTATAATAGCCAGAACATGGAAGCAACCTAGATGCCCATCAGCAGACAAATGGATAAGGAAGCTGTGGTACATATAAACCATGGAATATTACTCAGCCGTTAAAAAGAATTCATTTGAATCAGTTCTAATAAGATGGATGAAACTGGAGCCCATTATACAGAGTGAAGTAAGCCAAACTCTAAATTAATGATGAGAAAGGTTATCTTATTTAGAGAAATATAGAGTTATGCAGATTTACTGTTACTTTATAAATAAAATTAAGGACAATTATTTAAGTGAACACATAATGACATTAAATTACATTTCTAGTATAGCAAATGTTAACATTTTTGAAATAGTCTGATGGCACCTTATCTAAAATTGAAAAGTAATAACACAATTTTTCTCCTTCCATCTCGTATACAGAATATCCCATTTAAGTTTTTAGAAAGGATACTGATGCATCAGAGTAATTTTAGTTTATTCCAAACAGTTGACTAGCAATGATGCTACAAACAATTTCCTGGTTACATTTTTACATTTTCAATTTTTAACAAGCATATTTGTATTAAAAGCAATGTGACATCATGAAAACAGGAGACTGCTTAGCAAACTTCTTACCTGAAAGCCTGTACCCTTGGGTATTATCATGTGAAGTTAGATGTATATATTATAGATGCATTCTATTTAAGTAGCAAGTGTGAACAAGTGACTATGACTGTGGCTCAGATCATGAACTCCTTATTGCCAAATACAGACTTAAATTGAAGAAAGTAGGGAAAACCACTAGACCATTCAGGTATTATAAAGTCAAAACCCTAACGATTATACACTGGAAGTAACAAATAGATTTAAGGGACTAGATCTGATAAACAGAGGGTCTGATGAACTCTGGATGGAGGTTCATGACAATGCACAGGAGACAGGGATTAAGACCATCCCCAAGAAAAAGAAATGCAAAAAAGCAAAATGGCGGTCTGAGGAGGCCTTATAAATAGCTGTGGAAACAAGAGAAGCAAAAAGCAAAAGAGAAAAGGAAAGATATTCCCATTTGAATGCAGAGTTCCAAAGAATAGCAAAGAGAGATAAGAAAGAATTCCTCAGTGATCAGTGCAAAGAAATAGAGAAAAGGGAAATAGAGAATAGGGTAAGACTAGAGATGTCTTCAAGACAATTAGAGATACCAAGGGAACATTTCATGAAAAGATGGGACTAATAAAGGACAGAAATGGTATGGACCTAACAGAAGCAGAAGATATTAAGAAGAGGTGGCAAGAATACACAGAAGAACTGTACAAAAATATCTTCATGACCCAGATAATCATGATGGTATGATCACTCACCTAGAGCCAGTCTAGGAATGTGAAGTCAAGTGGGCCTTAGGAAGCATCACTACTGACAAAGCTAGTGGAGGTGATGGATCTCCAGTTGAGCTATTTCAAATCCTAAAAGATTATTCTGTGAAAGTGCTGCATTAAACATGCCAGCAAATTTGGAAAACTCAGCAGTGGCCACAGGACTGGAAAAGTTCAGTTTTCATTCCAATCCCAAAGAAAGGCAATGCCAAAGAATGCTCAAACTACTGCACAATTGCACTCATCTCACACGCTAGTAAAGTGATGCTCAAAATTATCCAAGCCAGGCTTCAGCAATACGTGAACCGTGAACTTCCAGATGTTCAAGCTGGTTTTAGAAAAGGCAGAGGAACCAGAGATCAAATTGCCAACATACATTGCATCATCAAAAAAGCAAGAGTTAAAAAAAAAAAAAAAAAACCATCTATTTCTGATTTATTGACTATCCCAAAGCCTTTGACCGTGTGGATCACAATTAACTGTGGAAAATTCTTCAAGAGATGGGAATACCAGGCCACCTGACCTGCCTCTTGAGAAACCTGCATGCAGGTCAGGAAGCAACAGTTAGAACTGGACATGGAAAAACAGACTGTTTCCAAATAGGAAAAGGAGTATGTCAAGGTTGTGTATTGTCACCCTGCTTATTTAACTTATATTCAGAGAACATCATGAGAAATGCTGGACTGGAGGAAGCACAAGCTTGAATCAAGATTACCAGGAGAAATATCAATAATGTCAAATATGCAGATGACACCACCCATATGGCAGAAAGTGAAGAAGAACTAAAGAGGCTCTTGATGAAAGTGAAAGAGGAGAGTGAAATAAGTGGCTTAAGCTCAACTTGCAGAAAATATATCAGACAGCATTTCAAAAAGCAGAGACATTACTTTGCCAACCAAGATCCATCTAGTCAAAGATATGGTTTTTCCAGTAGTCTTGTATGAATGTGAGAGTTGGATTATAAAGAATGCTGAGCACTGAAGAACTGATGCTTTTGAACTTTGGTGTTGGAGAAGACTCTTGAGAGTCTCTTGGACTGCAAGGAGATCCAACCAGTTCATCCTAAAGGAAACCAGTCCTGACTATTCATTGTAAGGGCTAATGTTGAAGCTGAAACTCCAATACTTTGGGCACCGGGTGCGAAGAGTAGACTCATTTGAAAAGACCCTGATGCTGGGAAAGATTGAGGGCAGGAGGAGAAGGGGACAACAGAGGATAAGATGGTTGGATGGCATCACTGACTCAATGGGCATGAGTTTGAGTAAGCTCAGGGAGTTGGTGATGGACAGGGATGCCAGGCATGCTACAGTCTGTGGCAAATAGTCAGATATGACTGAGCAACTGAACGGAACTGAACTGTGAACAAGTAGCAAGTAGAATTTGTGAATGCAAAGTCTCAAGGAAGGGCATCCGTACTGAATTTTCCATGCAATCAGAATAAATTTCTTTACTTTCAAGATTAAGATCAACTTATGTTTAAGGATCTAGAAATAAGTTTTGACTTTAAAGAAGGAAGGAAGGCAAAGGAGATTAAAAACTGGTGGTGTTGGTGGTTTAGTCACTAAGTCATGTCCTACTCTTGCATCCCCATGAACTCTGTCCATAGGATTCTCCACAAGAATACTGGAATGGGTTGTCATTTTCTTCGCCAAGGGATCTTCCTGACCCGGAATCAAACCCAGGTCTCTTGCATTGCAGGCAGACTCCTTACTCACTGATCTGCAATGTAAGATAACCTAAAAACTGAGAGATACTCAAAAAACCTAAGCACTGAATGACACAGCTATACATAGAGAGAGAAACCAAGAGTCCATGGATTTGTCTTTCTCATTAAGTAAAAGTTCTAATATATGAAGGGGTTTATGAAGGATATACTGTGTAAGCCAATTTGAAATAGAAGATGTACTGATATTATAAAAAGTTACTTATATTAGCACTTTAAAGTTTATAAAATTATTCATAATATTCATGTGTTGATTTCCATATTTGAACATTTTTTTAAATCAAATAAATATTGAAGATAAAGAAACTATATACATTTTGTCACACCTATATGATATAACACATACATTTAGGATAAAAGTAATGATTGTAACACTCAGCTACACTGATTGATCTGAAACTAATAATATAACAAATTTTTCAAACTCTTTACATAAGCATTTCATCCTAAAATAGCTAGGAGATACATTAAAGAATCTGTAAAGGCCTTAGCTTTTAGCTAATAGCTATTATTAGCTAATAGCTAAAGTGAAAAATCTTATCATCAGGAGTGAAATAATGGTTATTTTATTTTAAAACCTAACGCATGAAGAAAGCTAAGCACCGAAAAAGTGATGCTTTTGAACTGTTGTGTTGGAGAAGACTCTTGAAAGTCCCTTGGTCTGCAAGGAGACCCAACCAATCCATCCTAAAGGAGATCTGTCCTGGGTGTTCATTGGAAGGACTGATGCTGAAGCTGAAACTCCAATACTTTAGCCACCTCATGTGAAGAGTTGACTCATTGAAAAGACCCTGATGCTGGGAGGGATTGGGGGCAGGAGGAGAAGGGGACGACAGAGGATGAGATGGCTGGATTGCATCACCGACTTGATGAACATGAGTTTGAGTAAACCTCGGAAGTTGGTGATGGATAGGAAGGCCTGGCGTGCTGCGATTCATGGCGTCGCAAAGAGTCGGACATGACTGAGCAAGTGAACTGAACTGAACTGAACGTGCTCTAAGCAAAATTCTTGCTGGTTCTGTCCTCTTTAAGATTAATGGTTACTTGTGACTGGAAACAAGCATTGCTAATCAATGAAACAAAAAGTTAAAATACAAACACATGGAGGCTAAATAACACAATTCTGAAAAACCAACAAATCACAGAAGAAATCAAAAAAGAAATCAAATTATGCATAGAAATGAATGAAAATGAAAACACAACAACCCCAAACCTATGGAATTCAGTAAAAACAGTGTTAAGGGGAAAGTTCACAGCAATACAAGCTTGCTTCAGAAACAGGAGAAAATTCAAATAAATAACCTATCTCTACACCTAAAGCAACTAGAAAAAGAAGAAATGAAGAACCCCAGGGTTAGTAGAAGGAAAGAAATCATAAAAATTAGGGCAGAAATAAACGCAAAAGAAACAAAGGAGACCATAGCCAAAATCAATAAAGCTAAAAGCTGGTTTTTTGAGAAGATAAATAAAATATACAAACCATTAGGCAGTCTCATCAAGAAACAAAGGGAGAAAAATCAAATCAACAAAATTAGATATGAAAATGGAGAAATCACAACAGACAACATAGAAATACAAAGGATCATCAGAGACTACTACCAGCAACTATATGCCAATAAAATGGCCAACTTGGAAGAAATGGACAAATTCTTAGAAAAGTACAACTTTCCAAAACTGAACCAGGAAGAAATAAAAGAAAATTAACAGACCCATCACAAGCACAGAAATCAAAACTGTAATCAGAAATCTTCCAACAAACAAAAGCCCAGGACCAGATGGCTTCACAGCTGAATTCTACCAAAAATTTAGAGAACAGGTAACATCTATCCTATGCAAACTCTTCCAGAAAATTGCAGAGGAAGGTAAATTCCAAATACACTCTATGAGGCTAATATCACCCTAATACCAAAACCAGACAAAGATGCCACAAAAAAAGAAAACTACAGGCCAATATCACTGATGAACATCGATGCAAAAATCCTTAACAAAATTCTAGCAAACAGAATCCAACAACATATTAAAAAGATCATATATCATGACCAAGTGGGCTTTATCTCAGGGATGCAAGGATTCTTCAAAATTTCAAATCAATCAATGCGATACACCACATTAACAAATTGAAAGATAAAAACCATATGATTATCTCAATAGATGCAGAGGAAACCTTTGACAAATTTCTACATCCATTTATGATAAAAACCCTCCAGAACACAGGCATAGAAGGAACATATGTCAACATAATAAAAGCCATATATGATAAACCCACAGCAAACATTATCCTCAATGGTGAAAAATTGAAAGCATTTCCCCTAAAGTCAGGAATAAGACAAGGATGCCCACTATCACCACTACTATTCAACATAGTTTTGGAAGTTTTAGCCATAGCAACCAGAGAAGAAAAAGAAATAAAAGGAATCCATATAGGAAAGGAAGTAAAACTCTCACGGTCTGCAGATGACATGATCCTCTACATAGAAAACCCTAAAGACTCAACCAGAAAATTATTAGAGCTAATCAATGAATATAGTAAAGTTGCAGGATATAAAATAAGCACACAGAAATCCCTTGCATTCCTATACACTAACAATGAGAAGTCAGAAAGAGAAATTAAGGAAACAATTTTATTCATCATTGCAATGAAAAGAAAAAAATACTTAGGAATAAATCTACCTAAAGAAACAAAAGACCTATATATAGAAAACTATAAAACACTGATGAAAGAAATCAAAGATGACACAAATAGATGGAGAAATATACCATGTTCAGAGATTGGAAGGATCAATATACTGAAAATTAGTACACTATTCAAAGCAATCTATACAATCAATGCAATCCCTTTCAGGCTACCAACGGTATTTTTCAGAGAACTAGAACAAATAATTTCACAATTTGTATGGAATTACAAAAAATCTCAAATAGCCAAAGCAATCTTGAGAAAGACGAATGGAACTGGAGGAATCAACCTGCCTGACTTCAGGCTATACTACAAAGCAATAGTCACCAAGTCAGTATAGTACTGGCACAAAGACAGAAATATAGATCAATGGAACAAAACAGAAAGCCCAGAGATAAATCCACCCACCTAAGGACACCTTATATTTGACAAAGGAGGCAAGAACATACAATGGAGAAAAGACAATCTCTTTAACAAGTGGTGCTGGGAAAACTGGTCAACCACTTGTAAAAGAATGAAACTAGAACACTTTCTAACATCTTACACAAAAATAAACTCAAAATGGTTTAAAGATCTAAATGTAGATCAGAAACTATAAAAGTCCTAGAGGAAAATATAGGCAAAACACTCTGATGTAAATCATAGCACGATTCTCTAGGACCCACCTCACAGAGTAATGGAAATAAAAGCAAAAATAAACAAAAGGGACCTAATTAAACTTAAAAGCTTTTGCACAACAAAGGAAACTATAAGCAAGGTGAAAAGATAGCCTTCAGAATGGGAGAAAATAATAGCAAATGAAGCAATTGACAAAGAATTAATCTAAAAAATATACAAGAAACTCCTACAGCTCAATTCAAGAAAAATAAGGGACCCAATAAAAAAAATGGGCCAAAGTACTAAACAGACATTTCTCCAAAGACATACAGATGGCTAAAAAACACATGAAAAGATGCTCAACATCACTCATGATCAGAGAAATGCAAATCAAAACCACAATGAGGTACCATGTCATACCAGTCAGAATGGCTGCTATCAAAAAATCTACAAACAATAAATGCTGGAGAGGGTGTGGAGAAAAGGGAACCCTCTTACACTGTTGGCAGGAATGCAAACTAGTACAGCCACTATGGAGAACAGTGTGGAGATTCCTTAAAAAACTGGAAATAGAATTGCCATATGATCCAGCAATTCCACTGCTGGGTATACACACTGAAGAAACCAGAATTGAAAGAGACATGTGTACCCCAATGTTCATTGAAGCACTGTTTACAATAGCCAAGACATGGAAGCAACTAAGATGTCCACTGACAAATGAATGGATAAGAAAGCTGTGGTACATATAAATGATGGAATACTACTCAACTATTAAAAAGAATGCATTTGAATCAGTTCTAATGAGGTGGATGAAACTGGAGCCTATTATACAGAGTGAAGTAAGTCAGAAAGAAAAGACCAATACAGTATATTAATGCATATATATGGAATTTAGAAAGATGGTAATGATGACCCTATAAGCGAGACAGCAAAAGAGACGCAGATGTAAAGAACAGACTTTTGGACTCTGTGGGAGGTGAGGGTGGGATGATTTGAGAGAATAGCATTGAAACATGTATATTACCATATGTGAAATAGATCACCAGTCCAGGTTTGATGCATGAGACAGGGTGCTCAGGGCTGGTGCACTGGGATGACCCTGAGGGATGGAATAAGGAGGGAGGTGGGAGGTCTTCCTCCCTCAGTCTTTTATTATCAAATCCATACATTATGAACAAAAATAAATACAACATTCATCTAAAAATATAACACCCAGTCTTGTAGCCTGCTTTACTATTACTATCATTTTATTTCCATAGCTAACTGTCTTGTTGCCACAATCAGATTAAAAAAAAAAATCTTGCAATGATTTTTCTTGCAGTGAAAATTTAGTCTCTAAACACCTAGGAAGTTCCTTGACTTTCAAGAAAAAAAAAAGAAAAGAAAAAGCTCCTCTCTTTTTTAAATAAATTGTCATTATAAATACTATTTCAACCATGAAAAAATAGAGAAGTGTTTTAAGATAGTCAACAGGGATGATATTTTATATGCTAATTTCACTGAAATTTTTCTCCTATGAAATATACATAAACTTTTAAAACAATCACTTCCACATGAGTACAAGTGGTTGGTGATGAGAAAACAATGTATCAAAATTGCAGTAGGGAATGAATTCAAGTGTTACAAAGTTGTCCATATATTATCAGCATGTTAATGGCAAAAAGTATTTAAAAAGCCAAACCATCAGCTTCTGGAACAAAGAGAATGCTTATTAGTATTACTTTTAAAAGATCAAGTAAATATTTTCCATCCAGTAGAAATACATTTTCATTTTTAAAGATAATCAGTAATTCTCTGCATATTTCCAAAGTAACAAAGTGTAACATATTATTCTAAACTCAGATCACAAAGAAAAGAATAAAGAGTGGAAAGAAGAGTTGGAAAGGAGGAGGAGGAGAAATAGAAATGAAGAGGACATTTACAAAGTAAAAGTTGATAGCAGACGTTGATTATCAGAAGCATGAGTTTTTTAATCAGCATAGTTCTTTATATCATTATAAGCTTTGTACCTAAAACACATTTCATTTACTGTTTAAGCATTAACAATGCATTTCCTACACTTATTAATAAGAACTCTGAAAAATTTACAGTATCCCATTATGTTATGACTTATGCAAGAACAAGTTAAGTTGCTCATTATAGAATGAAGACAATTTGTACACTGGAATTTTACTACACATATATATGTAGAACTATAACATTCTGACTAAGTAACTATGTAGGGAGCTATAGCTATTATTCTACTACAGGGCTCTAGCAATTCTCAATTAAGAAGTGAAAACAAACAACTTTTAAGAATTTCTTTTAATTAATAGGTACATGGTGGCTTCTCTAGTGGCTCTGTGGTAAAGAATCCTCTCGCCAATACAGGAGACATGTTTGATCTGTGATCTGGGAAGATCTCACATGACATGGAGCAACTAAGCCCGTGCTACAACTCCTGAGACATGCTCTAGAGCCTGGGAGCTGCAACTGCTGAGCCCACACACCACAACTACTGAAGCCCATGCACTCTATAGAGACCGAGTTCTGCAACAAGTCACCAGAATGAGAAGCCCATGCACTGCAACTAGAGAGCATCACACACTTGCCACAACTAGAGAAAAGCCTGCACAGCAATAAAGACTCAGTACAGCCAAAAAGAAATAAATCAATCAATAATGATTTTAAAAATAAATACATGGAGAGGAGTGTTTAGGATTGACACAACACTGACATTCAGAAATTTTATCTCAAACCAGTCATATTATTTATGTTTCACCATGCTAGATCTGAGAGACAGAGTGCCTGATGAACTATGGATGGAGGTTCGTGACACTGTACAGGAGACAGGAATCAAGACTATCCCCAAGAAAAAGAAAGGCAAAAAAGCAAAATGGCTGTATGAGGAGGCCTTGCAAATAGCTGTGAAAAGATGGGAAGTGAAAAGCAAAGGAGAAAAGGAAAGATACACCCATTTGAGTGCAGAGTTCCAAAGAACAGCAAGGAGAGATAAGAAAGCCTTCCTCGGAGATCAATGCAAAGAAATAGAGGAAAAAAATAGAAAGGGAAAGACTAGAGATCTTTTCAAGAAAATTAGAGATACCAAGGGAACATTTCATTCAAAGATGGGCTCAATAAAGGGCAGAAATGATAGGGATCTAACAGAAGCAGAAGCTATTAAGAAGAAGTGGCAAGAATACACAGAAGAACTGTACAAAAAGATCTTTACGACCCAGATAATCATGATGGTGTGATCACTCACCTAGAACCAGACATCCAGAATGTGAAGTCAAGTGGGCCTTAGGAATCATCACTATGAACAAAACTAGTGGAGGTGATGGAATTCCAGTTGAGCTATTTCAAATCCCGAAAGATGATGGTGTAAAAGTGCTGCACTCAATATGCCAGCGAATATAGAAAACTCAGCAGTGGCCACAGGACTGGAAAAGGCCAGTTTTCATTCCAATCTCAAAGAAAGGCAATGCCAAAGAATGCTCAAACTGCTGCACATTTGCAATCATCTCACATGCTAGTAAGGTAATGCTTCAAATTCTCCAAGCAAGGTTTCAGCAGTACGTGAACCGTGAACTTCCAGATGTTCAAGCTAGTTTTAGAAAAGGCAGAGGAACTAGAGATCAAATTGACAACATCTGCAGGATCATTGAAAAAGCAAGAGTGTTCCAGAAAAATATCTATTTCTGCTTTATTGACTATGCCAAAGTCATTGACTATGTGGTTCACAATAAACTGGAAAATTCTGAAAGAGATGGGAATACCAGGCCACCTGACCTGCCTCTTGAGAAACCTGTATGCAGGTCAGGAAGCAACAGTTAGAACTGGACATGGAACAACAGACTGGTTCCAAATAGGAAAAGGAGTACGTCAAGGCTGTATATTGTCACTCTGCTTATTTAACTTATATGCAGAGTACATCATGAGAAACGCTGGGCTAGAGGAAGCACAAGCTGGAATGAAGATTGCCAGGAGAAATATCAATAACCTCAGATATGCAGATGACACCACCCATATGGCAGAAAGTAAAGAAGAACTAAAGAGCCTCCTGATGAAAGTGAAAGAAGAGAGTGAAAAAGTTGGCTTAAAGCTCAACTTTCAGAAAACTAAAATCATGGTATCTGGTCCTATCACTTCATGGGAAATAGATGGGGAAACAGTGGCTGACTTTATTTTTCTGGGCTCCAAAATCACTGCAGATGGTGATTGCTGCCATGAAATTAAAAGACACTCCTTGGAAGGAAAGTTATGACCAATCTAGACAGCATATTGAAAAGCAGAGACATTACTTTGCCAACAAAGGTCCATCTATGTTTTTTCCAGTGGTCATGTACAGATGTGAGAGTTGGACTATAAAGAAAGTTGAGTGTTGAAGAACTTATTCTTTTGAACTGTGGTGTTGGGAAGACTCTTGAGAATCCCTTGGACTGCAAGGAGATCCAACCAGTCCATCGTAAAGGAGATCAGCCCTGGGTGTTCATTGGAAGGGCTGATGTTGAATCTGAAACTCCAATACTTTGGCCACCTGATGTGAAGAGCGGACTCTTTTGAAAAGACCCTGATGTTGGGAAAGATTGAAGGCAGGAGGAGAAGGGGATGACAGAGGATGAGATGGTTGGATGGCATCATCGACTCAATGGACATGGGTTTGAGTGGACTCCGGGAGTTGGTGATGGACAGGGAGGCCTAGCGTGCTGCGATTCATGGGGTCGCAAAGAGTCAGACATGACTGAGCGACTGAACTGAACTGATGTGATTTCAACTGCTCTGGAAAGTAACAGAAGCACAAAAATGTTCAATAAAGAATAGAATTTAAGAAATATAGTAATAGAAGTTTGTAAAAAACACAGTAACTAAAACATTCAAGCCTCACTGTACAGATCCAAAAGTATGCTGTAAAAAATACAGGAAAAAATCAGCAAACCCAAACAGACCAAACATATTATCCAATCTGAGTAAAAAGAGAAAATGGAGAAGAAAAATATAGTCTTGGGAGTGTACAAGATAATGTAAATTGCCTAACATTTTTACTGTCAGAGTTCTAGGAAGAAAGAAAAAGTGTGGAGCTTAGAGAGAATAGTTAAATAATGGTTAGCAACTTCACAATAATTTTATAAAGTCATGAGCCAACATGACAAATAGGACAAACTCCATATAGGAAAATATCCAAAGAAATCCAGCTGCTGAAAGAAAAAAAATTAAAATAATAAGAAGAAGAATAGAAAAGTAACAACAACAAAACAAAAAACAGAGAAAACTCCAAATATTTAGAAGTGAATTGGTCATGTATGTTGGAAATTATGTCAAGATGTTTGCTAGTAAGTTCAAGAATAGCAAGTCACTGAGTATACACTAGTAACCTAAGAAAAAAGGGGAGGAGGAAAGAGAAATGAAAGCAAAAGAATATTCTAAGATAGCAAATTGCTTTGCATTTGCAATAACAGTAAAAGATTTCTCACCCAATTCAATTTAAAGATATGCCAGAGAAATATACTTAGGTACAGGTGATTTTATTGTTGGAGTAGCATGTTTCCAAGATCTTTAGAGAATTCTTTTGTTCTTAAACATATATTGGTCTAATTCAATTTATGATATTTCTGAATATATATCTGTCTATACTTCAAGACCTGGGAATAGTGTTAGTTATTATTGCAATGAAAGCAATATCCATGTTGGGATAAAATTTTTGAGACGTAAATTCCTTTGACACAGATGGGGATCTGATGGAAGAGGACTTTGTTATTTCCCTTTCAGTTATATATACCAAGTAGAGTAATAGAATCTGAGTTAAAATATGGGACACTGTTCATCTTCAAATATCTTGCTGCTTAAGTTAATATTTCTGTTATAAGGTCAAATAGCTTGGTAAACCACTTTTTAAAATAAAATAATTTGTTTTCATTTTTGTAGGCTTTTTAGTTTCATATTTATTATTAAGAAGACCTTGATCATCCCTGGTTGAAAGGCTTATAAGTCATTGAATTAATTTCAAGAAGAAATAAAACTTCATGAAACACAATAGCTGATTTTAGACAATTCTCGTGTTGTCTATGATATTTCCTTATATTTTTCTATAAATGTCTCAAGAAAAGGAGTATATAGCACTTTCTCAATGCTCAGTTATGATATATGTTATACTTTAATTTTTTTTGTTTCTTTACTCCTTATAGCTAAATTTCCTCAATGAAATCCTCAATGTTGAAGAGAAAACCAAGATTTAAAAGCTATCAGCTTCATTGATCTTATATAATTGCATTTATCATCATTGGAAGGTACAATAGTATGCTGAAGAATATTTCAAAATATTTATTTGCCTATTGTCTTCTAAAAGTAATTTGTTATACTCAATTTTGAGTGATTAGTGAATAGACTATAATTCATATTAACAATAAAGTTGGTTTGAAATACTTATCAAATTGAAATTTTTGAATATATTTAATATGTTATTGATGCTAATGCATTAGAATTATTTACCATATGTGGATGCAAATATCAGCTATACATTATTTCTAAGTACACATTTCTTAACCATTTTCTAGAAGAGTTTCTAGTCAGATTTCAGAGACTGCACATTGCCACTTCAGAGATTACACACTTACATGAGGAAAGAGACAGTTTTACACTATCAATGCCTATAAAATAGCCTGTTATATTTACAGGCAATACTCTGTTTAATGAAATATGGCAGGAGATACTGCCAATTTGTTAAAAAAAAATTTTATTTTTTTCCTTACCAGTGACAACAGTTGGATTACCTACTAAATTTTCTCAATGACCTGATATTATTTATCTTGGAAAAGTGGAGAATACTCTCACTTTTCTTTAAATAAAAATTTATACTTAGCTTTCACTTACTCAGTTTCATAACTTAGGTTAGGATTAACAAAGAGGGGAAGAGAGAATGGATGGTATGTTGCACTATAGGGATATGATAATCAGTAAAATAAACATATCCCATGACTTGTGCATGTGTGCTAAGTCACTTCAGTTGTGTTTGACTCTTTGTGACCCTATGAATTGTGGCCTGCTAGGCTCCTCTTTCCACGGGATTCTCCAGGCAAGAAGACTGGAGTGGGTTGCCATGCCTTCTTCCAGGGGGCCTTCCCCCAGGGGGCCTTCCCGAACCAGGAATCAAACCTACGTTTCTTACGTTTCCTACATTGGCAGATGGGTTCTTTCCTAGATAGTTAAAATGGTAAAGAATTGCCATCTCCATGTGGGAGACCTGGGGTTGATCTCTAGGTCCAGATCCCCTGGAGAAGGGCATGGCAACCCACTCCAGTATTCTTGCTTGGGGAATTACATGGACAGAGGAGCCTGATGGGCTACAGTCCATGGGGTCACAAAGAGTTGGACACGATTGAGTGACTAACACACACATACACAGTGCCACCTGGGAACCCTCTCTCTTGCTGTATTCCACATGATAAAGTACAGAATGAAATTCCCTGTCTATAGTTTAACATAGTGCTTAAAAGACTAGGTTCTGGTGGGGAGGGATAAATTGGGACACTGGGATTGATACACACACACTAATATATATATTAAGTATATAACTAATAAAAACCTACTGGTTTTTTTTTTGGCACAGGGAATACTACTCAATACTCTATAAAGACTTATATGGGAAAGAATCTCAAAAAGAATAGGCATATGTGTAACTGATTCACTCTACTCTTCAGGAGAAATTTTTATGCTTTGGGAACCATACTCTCATCCTTACTCTTGCTGTTCTGGATTAGGAAAATGGAAATCTCATGGCTTCAACCCAGTTCACTGTTAAGTGTTTCTGCTCCATTTTTGGTTCACAGAGGCATTCTTCTTTATTACTAACTATGCCTATTGCTTTTCAGTTTTCATAAAATCTATCCTTTACTCCTTTGTGTTTAAAAATACATAATTTTTTTAAAAACAGAGCTACCATATGACCTTGCAATCCCACTCTTGGGCATAAACCCAGAGAAAAACATGGTCCAAAAGCATTCATGCACCCCAGTATTCATTGTAGCATTGTTTACATACCAAGACATGGAAGCTGCCTAAAAATTCATCAACAGAGGAATGGATAAAGAACATGTGGTACATATATACAATGGAATATTACTCATCCATCAAAAATAATTAAATAATGTCATTTACAGCAACATTGATGGATGTAGAGATTGTCATGCTGAGTGAAGACAGAGAAGGAGAAATATTATATGACATCCTTTATATGCAGAATCTAAAAGGAAATGATACAAATGAACTATTTACCAAACAGAAACAGACTCACAGATTTAGAGAATGAACTTATGGTTGCCAGGGGTGACGGATGGGGGTGGAAAGGATAGGGATTTGGGTACCAATGGACACACTGCTATATTTAAAATGAATAACCAACAAGGGTGTACTGCTTAGCATAGGGAACTCTGCTCAACATTATGTGGTGGCCTGGATGGGAAGGGAATTGGGGGAGAATGGATATATGCATATGCATGGCCAAATTCCTTTGTGGTCCGCCTGAAACTATGACAACATTGTTAATCAGCTATACTCCAAAATAAAATACACAGGTTTTTTAAAAAACTATAGCACTTTATAATTCAGGAACATCACAATAGTATACTTTTAATTTAACTATTTTTTATATACCTTATATGTGTAAAACATTTTAAGTTGTGTGTGCTATCATTTCCATAATAATTTAATTTTTTAAATTAAATAGACACTTATGTTTGGATACATTCTTAAGATCAAAAACCAGGTAAGTTTTCAAGAATGAACTAGTACACTAACTTGATAGGTTAATCTATATTAGGTTTCAATAATTATTTTTCTATTTCTTATGTTTTCTATAGCGGGAAACCTTTGTGGAGAGCTATTGTGTTCCTTCCCTCTGTTCTGTCTGCTTAGGAGGGGCTCTTCTGGCACCAAGACTCAGTCATTCAGTCATGTCTGACTCTTGCAATCCCAGAGACTGTAGCCCTCAGGCTCCTCTGTCCATGGGATTTCTCAGGCAAGAATATTGGAGTGGGCTGCCATTTTCTTCTCCAGGGGATCTTTCTGAACCAAGGATTAAATCCATGTCGAAGGCCTGGATATCTTTTATTATTTTCAACACAAGAAATATCCGTTCCTATCAAGCTGATCCCATCCCTTATTCTTTCAATATTAATCTTGGTCGTGTGACATTTTAATTGGGCGTTATATGCTTCCCTCTTCTTCAACACCAGCAAGCTTCCAGAGAACAGCTGTTCTACCAGCTTGGGCCTGGGAGTTAAGAGCCGAAGGATTCTACTGCAGCCACATTCCATGAGCAAGGACTAGCAGGTCAGTGTAGCTCAAGTGAAGGGAACGCAAGTGCAAGGAGAAGGAGGTGGTGTCAGGAGAGTAACAAAAACTGATTCCTGCAGAGCCTTGTAGATGATAAGAAGATGAAGAGCCCTGTAGATGATAAAAGGCATCATTTTTTTTACTTTGATTAAAATGGGAAGTGATTGTGAAGTCCTCAGGAGAGGAGTAACATAGTCTGACTGCTATTTTAAAGGATTACTCACAGCACTGTTTTGTGGACTGATTCAAAGAGAAGACTGAAAGAACACAGCTGTCCAGGTGTTAGGTAGTTAGAATAGGAAAGAGGAGTCCAAAATGGAGAAAGACAAAGGGCAAAGGAAGGGAAAAGCCTATGAAGATGAAACAAAAGAAAATCCGAGACCCAAGTGAGAACCTCAGGTGAAACAAACAGCCCCCCTGCCTAGTCCTAATTTACCTAGGGCAGGCTCAGGGGGAGGAGACAAAGCATATAAAAAGAGGAGCCAAGATTGGGTCTTTCCTTTGTGGTCAGCCCCCCTCATGCCTAAAGGGTGTACTTTCCTTTGCTTGCTGAATAAAATTCTGAGTGTAACCGAGGTGTAATACTGGTCTACCATTTCAAATCTTTGCTGTGGCAAGACAGAACCGAGGAAATTACACACTCCCCTGACACAGGCAAGACATGATGAGGCCTCAACAGGGCAGCAGCAGTAGAGAAATGAGATAGACTGATATTTTAGATGAATTTGAAGGTAAAGTTAATAGAATTTTTTGCTGAATTATATGTGAGTTACAAGGAAAAAGCAACTTGATTTCTACCTCCAACATAAATGCTTTTCTCATGTCACCAATGACCTCCATCCAGGTGACTAAATTACTTTCTTATTTTATATTTCCTTCTGTCAGCTTCCATCACTGGGGCCATCTCTTTTCTTGAAACACTTTCTCATGTTGGTTTCAGCTGACCCTGGAACCCCAAGTTTTCTTTTCTCCCTGGATGTCCTTTTTCTCTTTGTCCAGCTCATTCTCCTTTTCTTCCCCATGAATGCCATCAGGTCATTTATACCCACTTATCACTTGACACTGAGTATTTTCCCTAAGGAATATTATCCATAGACATGGCATTGAATATTATTTATTTACAGAGAATACTGATTTTATCTCTGCTACTCAGATTTCCACTCTATTCTTCAGGTTCACACAATAAAAATCAATTTGGTAAACCTTTCTCTCTACAGTGAAAGTGCCTTAAAATAAATATATCAAGAACAAAATTATGATCTTCCATTTCCCCCTATTTTATCAAATGGGAAACTTTCCAATTCAATGCAAACCCATTCATGCAAGTGAGCAAACCAGAGAATAAACAGCCAACCTGTTACCTTCTTTTTCCTTACCACCTGCTATTCAATTTCAGTTTAATCAGGAAACCACAGCTTTAACTACTATTAGAGTGTTCTCAGAATCCAAATGAACTAACCTGAATGTGTTCTTAGAATCTAAAAGAGGTGTGGAGAATCCCTTATTAGAACACAATACATTTTGAATGATAGCCTAAAGGCCTTGTGCTGCTCTAGGTCATGAGTCCAAAGGAGTAATTTAGGGATGCTGACAGCTAAGAACCTGGATCACTGTGGTAGAGTTTCATCTTGGTGCATACACATATGCCAAACAGACTATATAGAGCAAAAACTCTGAGAGCTCCAGGGACTCACTGTAGCCAAAAATATAGCCTTAAGAATGTGATTGAACAATGAACCAGAGTTCAAAAAGTGACAGCTTCCACATGCCAGTGAGTGTTATTCACAAACAGATGTATATCTTCAAGGGTGGTTACTTGGCTGGAGAGTGAATACTGCATAAGGAGGGTGGACTGGTGTGTCCCAAAAATCCAATATTGTCTTGTTGCAATTGCTTGTTAGGATTTACCACCTTGGCTAGTAATGTCACCTCTGTACTGTACAAACATCACAGGTGCTTCCTGATATCTCCCACTATTGCCTCATGTCCACTCTCCCACAGGAAATAGCTTCCAGATAAAGACAGAATGTTTTAAGAACCAGCATCATTTATTTTTCTAGCTTTACATAAAAATGCATGGCTGAAAATAGATCCTCTTAGTATTTGCTGGAAAGAAGCAAATACAAATATTTTCTTAGCTTAGTGTCATGATTTTCGTATGATGATGTATGTAGCATAGGGCTGCATATAAGACGGAAAAGGGTTAAACTTTTTTGTGAACTGGGTAAATATATATCAGACCCACAAGTGATCACAGTTAAAGAAATCCGGAACAGTGTTATTCAAACTCTCTGTGGTAAAGTAACACGATTTTCTTTTTTGTTTTCCAAATTCACTACATACACATATATTATTAAAGAATATAAATACAAATTATTAAAAAATAAAAGTAGTATTCAGTAGACATAAGATTTGGTCAAATTATTATGAATGCCCTGGTGTATGTGTGTGCTCAGTTGATTCAGTAATGTCTGACTCTTTGCGAGGCTATGGACTGTAACCTGCCAGGCTCCTCCGTCCATGGAAGTTTCCAGGTAAGAATACTGGAGTGGGTTGCCGTTTCTTACTCCAGGGGTTCTGCCCAACCCAGGGATTGAACTCGTGTCTCTTGCATCTCCCGCATTGTCAGGCAGATTCTTTTCCACTGTACCACCCAGGCATATTATATTTAAAGAAAAATGTAAAATCAAAGTTTGTGTCATTTGATTCAAAAATAATTAGACTGACACAGTATTCAGAACAAGATGGAAATGTGGTGTGTATGTGTATATGTGTATGCACATGAGTAGATATAATTACTGGAATTTAATTTTCAAACAATATTTTCTTAATTTTTCTGAGAATAAAGATAACTGAGAAGTAAAATTACAGGTTATTATGAACAAATGTTAGAAAATTAAATTGCAAGACATTCATCAAAGTGGTAATGGTATAATTTCTAACTGTACATATAACAAGGAGACTTGACTTAAAAGGGCATATTTCAGTATATCTCTTTAAAAAACACAGATGTGACTAGTAACAATAACAATAAGTTAAAACCAAAGTATTAACAAAAGCAAACAGTGAAAGTACTGGGTTGGCCAAAATGTTCAGTTTTTTCCATAAAGAAAATATTAGAATCTTTGAAAAATGTGACACCAAAGACTAAGATTCATGAGAAAATGAATAGAGCAAACTCTAGGACAGTTATTTTTTTATTTTAAATAGCAAAGTAATTAAGAAAAGTCTCAAGAGAAATTTTAAAAAGTATTTTGAAATAAAAATTAAATTACAACTTATAAAATTTGTGGGATACAGTGCAGGCAGCATTCAAAGGGAAAGTTATAGTACTGAATACATAGATTAGAAAAAAAGACAAATCTAAAATCAATAATCCTAGTTTTTACCTGAGAAAATTAGAAAAAGAATAAAAATTTAAATCCAAGTAAGCTAAAGAAAAAAAGTAATAAAGATTGAAGTGTAATTCAATGAAAATTGAAAAGAAGAAAATGAATACATCCAAAAGCTAATATTTTAAAAGATCAATATAATTGATAAACTGCTGGGCAGGTTAACCAAGATAAGAGAGATGATACTAATCCCTAATATTAGAAATGAATGATGGAATATCACTACTGATCCCATGGACATTAAAAAGACAATAAATATAAAAAGCTCTATCCCAACAAATTTGATAACCTGGATGAAATGTGCCAATTCCTTGAAAAACACATTCTCCCAAGTTCACACAAAGATAAATAGACTATGTAAATAGGTCTACACCTACTAAAGAAACAGTAATTAATAACCTTCCTAAACAGAAATTATTAGGCATAGCTAATTTCACTGGTAGATTCTATGAAACTTTTGATGAAGATTAACTGTTTCTCTGGGCTTCCTAGGTGGTTCACTGGTAAGGAGTTCATTCGCTTGCCGATGCAGGAGACAGGGATTCTATCCCTGAGTCAGGAAGATCCCCTGGAGAAGGAAATGGCAACCCATTCCAGGATTCTTGCCTGGGAAATCCCATGGGCATAGGAGCCTGGGGGACAGTCCATGGAGTCTCAAAGAGTCGGACATGACTTAGTGACTCAACAACAACAACAATAACAACAACTTCTCTACAATATTGTTCAGAACATACAAGCAGATGAGCACTTCTTAACTCATACTATGAGATCAGCAATATTCTAATATCAGAATCACAAGAAAGAAATATACAGAGCAGTATGGCTCATGAATGGAGAAGGCAATGACAACCCACTCCAGTGTTCTTGTCTGGAGAATCCCAGGGACGGCAGAGCCTGGTGGGCTGCCGTCTATGGGGTCGCACAGAGTGGGACACGGCTGAAGCAACTTAGTAGCAGCAGCAGCAGCAGCATGGCTCATGAATATACATATGACAATCCTCAACAAAATATTTTTAGGTCAAATCCAACAACTTACAAAAGGAATTATACACCACAACCATGGGGGATTTACTCAAGGTATGTAAGTTCACCCAACATTCCAAATCAATTAATGTAATTCTTCCCATCCACTGGCTAAAGAACAAAAGTCTTATGATCATGTCAATAGATGTGAGAAAACATTTTACAAAACCCAACATGCACTTATGATAAAAACTCTTGGCAAATTAGGAATTCAGGGGAATTCCACCAACCTGATAAACAACATCTACAAAAACCCTACAACTCATATTATACTTAATTGTGTGACATTAGAAGCTTTCCCTCTAAGAGAAGTAACAAGACAAAGACGTCCCTTTTCACCGCTCTAATGCAATGTCATACTGGAAGTCCGAGCCAATGCCATAGATTTTTAAAAAATAAATTAAAAGTATACAGATTGGAAAGGAAGAAATAAAATATCCTTTTGTATATGACATGATTGCCTTTATAGGAAATCTCAAAAAATCAACAACAAAAATTCTTTAAAGTAATGATTGTAACAAGACTGCAGGATGAAAGTTTAATATAGTGAAGCCAATTGCTTTCCTTAGTAGCAATGAACAACTGTAGTTTGATATTAAAAACACAAAAGCATTCAAGCAGCACTAAAAACCTCCCAAAACACGTTGGTATAAATCTGGTAAAATAGCCACAACCGCTGTATGACACAAACTATAAAATTCTGATAAGAGATATCAAAGAAGACCTGACTAAACGTAGAAATATTCCCTGTTTGTGGTTAATAAGAGTCAATACTGTCAAGTGGTCAGTTATTCCCAACTTCATCAATAGATTCAAAGCAATTCCCATAAATGTGCCAGCAAGTTACTATGTGGATATTGATAAAATAATCTAAAGTTTATATGGAAAGTCAAAAGACCCAGAATAGCACATAATAGTGAAAAACATGTCAGGATTGATACTACTGTATCTCAAGAATTACTATAAACTGTAGTAATCAAAACAGTGTTGCACTGGCAAAAAAAAAAAAGAACAGACAAAAAGATCAATGGAAAAAAAATGAAATGTCTAGAAAGAGACCCACACATATACCGTGAACTAAGATTTGACTAAGGACAAAAGCAACTGAATGGAGACTGGAACAGTCTTTTCAACAAGTTGTGTCAGAATTGAAAACACAAATGCAAAAAAATGAATATAATCATGCAACTTTAATAAATCACCAATGGGTGTTTATTGAATATTAAAAATGTATTTAGATGTTTTCCTTACACCTTCATAAAATTAACTGAAAATGTATCATAGAGCCATATGTAAAATAAAAATCTTCAAAAGTTCTCTAAGATAACATAAGAGAATATCTAGGTGACTTTGGGTTTAGAGTTGAATTTTAGATACAAAATTGAAATTCATGAATGACAAGCTTGATAAGATAGAGCTCATTAAAACTAGAACATAATTAAAAAGTGATTTCAATTAGTGTCTTGCTAATAACAATAAATATCAGTTGATGAAAAACAAAACAAAACAAAAACTAAAACTTGCTATGAGAAATACTCTTAAGAGGGGAAAAAAGACAAACAACAGACTGGGAGAAATATTTGCAAACCACATACCTTACAAAGGACTTGTATTCTTTACAAGGGCATTGCTTTTTAAAATAAACAAAAAATCCTTAAAACTCAAAAATAAGTAAAACAAACCAAAACAAAAGATTGAACAGAAGTCTCATCAAAAAAGATGATGGGAAATAGGACACGAGGTGCTCAAATACTTGTGTCTTTAGGAAATGGCAAAACGTGAGAGCACTATACACCTATTAGACTGGCTAAAATCTAAATCAAGCAATACCAAATGCTAAGGAGAATGTGGATCAACATTGATTTTGGGAATGCAAAATGGTACATAAAGCTACTTTGGTAGATAAATGTAGCAGTTTCTTACAAAGTTAAAGCTAAATATGATCATACAACAGGATTCAGCACTCATGTTCAGATACTCATCCTAGGCTGTGACAGTGGCTCAGGTAAGAATCTGCCTGCAATGCAGAGGTTTAATCCCTGTGCTGGGAAGATCCCTGGAGAAGAGAATGGCAACCCACTCCAGTATTCTTGCCTGGAGAATCCCATAGACAGAAGAGTCTGGTGGGTTGCAGTCCATGGAGTCACAAAGAGGCAGACATGACAGCAAGACTAACACAACACACACTTACCCAAATGATTGAAAACATACCCACCCAAATATCTGCACAGGAATGATTATAGCAACTTTATTCATAATGGACAAAAACAGAAAGCAACCAAGATGTCCTTCAATGGTAAATGGTTAAATTTGGTACATCCACATAACAAAATATCATGAAACCATGAAATGAAATAAGCTATTGACTCAGGTAAAGACATAAAGGAACTATAAATGAATAAATTCTAAGCTAAAGAAGCTAGTCTGAAAAGTGTACATGTCGTATAATTCTAATTATAGACAATCCAGAAAGGCAAAACTGTACAGATAGTGAAAACATCAGTGGTCGCCATGGGTTCAGTGGGAGGGAGGGAGGTAAGAATGATTAGACAGAACACGGGGCAGTTTTAAGACAGTGGAAGTATTCTGATTATGCAAAGATGAACACGTGATATCCAATAACCGACATCACACTAATAATGCAGGCTGTTAGTGAGAGGGCTATTTGTGGATGTGGGAGAAGGATGCTCAAGGAAGAGGAGCTTTAAGGAAACTCTCTGTTCTTTCTGCTCAAATTTTCTGTAAACTTGAAACTGCTTTTTAAAAAATGGCTTATTAATAATAATAAAAAAATCCTATCAAAACCCAGACAATCACAGGCTGACAATCTGAATCAGGATATTACAAATTAGTATGATATTCACCTATAGAGGTTGATTTAACTTTATGATATAAATGTTAAAATTGCTTAATATGTCTTTTCCTCAAGAAAATACCAGCTTCAGATATTCACATAATAAAAGCACATGTAAATGGCTAATTTAGATAGCAGAGGAAAAACATATTAATAGAAAACTATATTCCCTGCCCTCATTAAAAAAATGATCGAGGATTATGGTTTAATCTTTTGCCATCTTTTAGTTTCTCCAGGAGTCCACATGCCTAGGTCTAATTCACTCTGTAGTTGGATGTGGAAATTCTGAAATTCAGAGAGATGCAAATTCTGCCTGATTTTTCATCTTCCATAACAGAGAATAGCTTGAACAGTATGATGAGGCAGTCTTCCTTCCATATGTTCTGTTTAAATCTTGCCAATTTTAATGCTGTAAAAGGTGCAAATAAACTACCTATTTTTCATTCTGCAGGATTCTGGAGTAAAGGGAAATCACTTTCACATTTGGTGATCAATAAAGAGGTGTAATAAAAAGTTTAAATTAAAATGAGTTTTAAATAAGATTGTTTGTAAAATAGTTGGAAAGGCAGCAGAGAAGTCATAATAGACACAAGCAGTTTGTTGAAGGCAAACCTAAAGGCGATAGTTGGAAAATGATGCTGTGGAAGTTTATAAAGATTGATCACTCTGCAGAATGATGAATTACTTAGATTGGGGAAAAGCTATATATAAGGAAACTGTTTAGAATTTCTCTTAAAAATGAGAAAGTCAAAGTAGGTAACATTGTTATCTTCTACATGCCTGCGTGCTCAGTCACTTCAGTCATGTTTCGCTCAATCACTTCAGTTGTGTCTGACTCTTTGCAACCCCATAGACTGTAGCCTCACACTCTCTGTCCAAGGGATTCTCCAGGCAAGAATACTGAAATGGGTTGCCATGCCCTCCTCCAGGGGATCTTCCAGACCCAGGGATCAAACCTGGGTATACTGTATTGCAGGCAGATTCCTCTCTGCTGAGTCACCAGGGGAAGCATCTATCTTCTACATAGTGAAGCAAAAATAGTTGGTATAGACAAAAAGGCTTGGGTGACAATTAAAATATTGAGACATATTTGAAGGGTCAGGAGTTTAGGTCTTAAAGATATAAATTCATATGCTTTTGTTTTTAAACAAATTTCATTTGAGAAGATTGCATGGGGAAACTAGAAATGTCCAGCAGTTGGTGGATTCTAGGAATCAAAAGAAATCTCAGATTGTTGGTAGGATTTGGGAGATATACAAAGATATGTTATATTTGAATTAATGAGATCAAACCACCAGAGTTTGTACTGAATCAAACAACAGCTAAATGCTGATAGACTGGGAATGAAAATGTAGATTTTTCTCTTGCTTGGTGAAATATAACACTGACAGCTTGATGTAGCACACCTGAAGCCCTAAACCAAACAGACTGAATTGCTCTGAAAAATTTAGTTAGGTTATGGGCTTATTAACAAATGTATGGCTTAGTTCTTTCTTGTTTTTATTTTTGAATCATACCTTGTTACTTGATATATTTTGATTTATCCTTTAGTATATAGGGTTTCATTGATGAGTGAGATATATAGATGAAGCACTAGCAACATTACAATCAGAATTACATTTGAAAATTAATTTATGTGTATCTCTGATTAAGCCTGTAATAACTGCTTTAAGTTATTATTATTCTTAAAATTTTCTATTAAAAACTGTATTTTTTTATAATTTGCTTAAAATATTTTGAAATACTCTATAATGTCTGTTATTCCAAACTTGGCATAAAATATTATCTCTAAATAGTTGGTCAGTCTTTTCAATATATTATCCCTATAAAATTTGAATATTCCAATTATTTTGTAAAATTATTTATTTATTTAAACAGAAGGAGACTGTACCATGAAGTATTTCCTTTAATTCTTTAGGTACTTAATTTTCAAAAGTGAAAAACTTTTGATCTCATTCAAATCAATTAATGTACCAATTACTACACAGATCTAGGAGTCACAAGACTTTGTTTTCTTTGTACGCTTTGACTTCCACTTCAGTTCAGTTCAGTAGCTCAGTAATGTCCAGCTCTTTGTGATTCCATGGACTGTAGCACGCCAGACCTCCCGGTCCATCACCAACTCCCAGAGTTTACTCAAACTCATATTCATTGAGTAGGTGATGCCATCCAATCATCTCATCCTCTGTCATTCCCTTCTCCTCCCACCTTCAATCTCTCCCAGTATCAGGGTCTTTTCAGATGAGTTAGTTCTTCACATCAGGTGGCCAAAATATTGGAGTTTCAGCTTCAGCATCAGTCTTTCCAATGAATATTCAGGAGTGATTTCCTTTAGGATGGACTGGATGGATCTCCTTGCAGTCCAAGGGACTCTCAAAGAGTCTTCTCCAACACCGCAGTTCACTTGCAATTTGTACACCATAAAATATGTGATGAGTGTTGAACACCAGTTCAAATAAGGTAAATTCAGATTCCCCTTGCATAGTTATGATCACTCCGTTAGTAATTTGCCAACGTTTCCCCCATAAAATGCTATCTGTAGCCTATCCAAAAATTTACATATATATAGTATATATGTAAATATATACATAAATATATATAACAACTATATATTGTATATCTGTGTAAGACAAGTTAACATTTCTACATGGAGAAAAACAACACTTTTACAACTCCAAGGTTTAACTTACACATTCGGTGATGAGATGTTTGTACAATGCAGTGTCAACTTATATCCTAAATTCCACTGAAAAGTTTTCTACATTTCATGATTTATCCCTTAACAAAAACATCTTTGCTCAGATGTCATCTATTCAATGAAATTTGCTTGACTATTTAAAATGACCTCTCATACCCTCATATAATGGTCTATTTTTTTTGCATAGGTCTTATTATCTTCAATAATATAATTTATTTATCATAATTATTATTCAGTGCCAGAAAAGCAGATTTGTTTTGGCCTAGTTTATTCAAGTCCAAGAGCCTAGAACAGTGACTAGCACATAACAGGCACATGAAAATATTTTTGAATAAATGGATGAGTGAATGGATGAATGGCTAAGCAAAAGTTGCTCACATCTTCTTAAATATTTTGATGTGTATATCAATTCCTAAGGAAAAACTGAATTTCAATTCACTTGAAAAGGAAAATGTTAGGTGTTCAGGCGTGTCCAACTCTTTGGATGCCCAGTTGCTCTGTCCATAGAATTCTCCAGGCAGGACTACTGGAGTGGGTTGTCATTCCCTTCTCCAGGTGATCTTCCTGACCCAGGGATGGAACCCTGATCTCCAACACTGCAGGAAGATTCCTTACCATCTGAACTATCAGGGATCACTTAAAAGCATATATCTCTTCAAAGAGATAAACTAAGTCAATGCATTATTACCAATCTCATTATTGTGAGTATAATTATAGTTGGTAATATAATTTTGGCAAGATTAATTAATGTTTTTCAAAATGAATGAGCATCCAGATTAGTGGTAGATATCAATGGAGATGATCATTCCTGGTATGGTAGCCGCCATGTTTAGAAGAAGCAGAAATCAACCACTCAGCTGAAGGCCTGCAGTTCTGCCCTGTAACTGAAGTTTAGTCCACCACCCACTTGGCCTTGATTTATGAGGTTTGTGGTGGGGTCACAGTATTTTCTTTTATGATGTTTGGTTGGAAGAGAACACTTGCTATCTAAAACATTCTATCATGTTAGGTTACCCTTTTATTTTCCTTTGACGAGGCTGGGCGACTTTTGCCTACATGCTTTGACATTTCCCAGATGCTGGTTTCTTCAATTTCAAGTCAATCAAAGATAAGGCAGTAAGAAAACCGAGAAAACACACCACCAGTCGTTCCTTGCATCATGAGGGCCCTTGCCAGTAGTACACAGTAAGTCTGTTGCTCTCCAAGTTTCAGAGTTTTTTTCCGTGTTTATTTTATATGTAATGTTCAAAGTCTCAGTTAAAAGGTGGAATAGAAAAATGTGAGTTTACCCTATATTCGTGAAAATTGGGCTAATTTAAATTTTATGTACTTTTTTCCTTAAAAAAATCATTAGTTTCCATTTTTAAAAATGATATTCCAAATTATACGGGACAGCTCTACAACTGAAAACTTTATTTTATTTTTATACTGTCATGCTTATGCAAAATTTCCCCTTCCAAAATCAGCAAATATAATTTTGGTATGATATAAATTCTCTTTTTTTTAACTGAGACCAGAGTACAAATAATACATAAAAGATGAATAAATCAAGCTACAATGTTGCTGTCTATCAAAATAAATACTTAAATATATAGAAATAAATTTTGCCAAAATACATTTCTCAGTTTTATCTCTCTACCTTAGCTAATTTTAATATTTAAAGTAGGAGGAGGAGGAGGTGGAGGAGAAGGAAATTGCAATCCACTCCAGTATTCTTGCCTGAGAAATCCCATGGACAGAGGAGCCTGATGGGCTACAGTCCATGGTGTTACAAGGAGTCTGACATGACTTAGCTACTAAAACAACAGAGCCAGACATCCTGGAATGTGAAGTCAAGTGGGCCTTAGAAAGCATCACTATGAACAAAGCTAGTGGAGGTGACTGAATTCCAGTTGAGCTATTTCAAGTCCTGAAAGATGATGCTGTGAAAGTGCTGCACTCAATATGCCAGCAAATATGGAAAACTCAGCAGTGGCCACAGGACTGGAAAAGGTCAGTTTTCATTCCAATCCCAAAGAAAGGCAATGTCAAAGAATGCTCAAACTACTGCACAATTGAACTCATCTCACATGCTAGTAAAGTAATGCTTAAAATTCTCCAAGTCAGGCTTTAGCAATATGTGAACTGTGAACTTCCAGATGTTCAAGATGGATCTAGAAAAAGCAGAGGAACCAGAGATCAAATTGCCAACATCTGCTGGATCACTGAAACAGCAAGAGAGCTCCAGAAACAGATCTATTTCTGCTTTATTGACTATCCCAAAGCCTTTGACTGTGTGGATCACAATAAACTGTGGAAAATTCTGAAAGATATGGGAATACCAGACCACCTGACCTGCCTCTTGAGAAACCTAAAGGCAGGTCAGGAAGCAACAGTTAGAACTGGATATGGAACAAAAGACTGGTTCCAAATAGGAAAAGAAGTACGTCCAGGCTGTATATTGTCACCCTGCTTATTTAACTTATATGCAGAATACATCATGAGAAACACTGGTCTGGAAGAAGCACAAGCTGGAATCAAGATTGCAGGGAGAAATATCAATAAGCTCAGATATGCAGATGACACCACACTTATGGCAGAAAGTGAAGAGGAACTAAAAAGCCTCTTGATGAAAGTGCAAGAGGAGAGTGAAAAAGTTGGCTTAAAGCTCAACATTCAGAAAACTAAGATCATGGCATCTGGTCCCATCACTTCATGGGAAATAGATGGGGGAACAGTGGAAACAGTGTCAGATTTTATTTTTGGGGGGCTCCAAAATCACTGCAGATGGTGACTGCAGCCATGAAATTAAAAGACGCTTACTCCTTGGAAGGAAAGTTATGACCAACCTAGATAGCATATTGAAAAGCAGAGACATTACTTTGCCAACAAATGTCCATCTAATCAAGGCTATGGTTTTTCCAGTTTGTCATGTATGGATGTGAGAGTTGGACTGTGAAGAAAGCTGAGCGCCGAAAAATTGATGCTTTTGAACTGTGGTGTTGGAGAAGACTCCTGAGAGTCCCTTGGACTGCAAGGAGATCCAACCAGTCCATCCTAAAGGACATCAGTCCTGGGTGTTCAGTGGAAGGACTGATGCTGAAGCTGAAACTCCAATATTTTGGCCACCTGATATGAAGAGCTGACTCATTGGAAAAGACCCTGATGCTGGGAGGGATTGGGGGCAGGAGAAGAATGGGACAACAGAGGATGAGATGGCTGGATGACATCACTGACTCAATGGACATTGGTTTGAGTGGACTCCGGGAGTTGGTGATGGACAGGGAGGCCTGGCATGCTGCAATTCATGGGGTCGCAAAGAGTTGGATATGACTGAGCGACTGAACTGAACTGAACTGAAACTTAATCTCATGAATTTATTCTTAATCACTATGTAGTACCCAAATTTCCAATTCTTATAAACATGAAAGGTTTCCCACTATGTTTGTTTGGGGATCTAAATAAAATCCACAAGTTGCTAAAAAAAAAGCTATAGTAGTAATTGTGGCAGATTTATTACTATTAAGGTAGTTTAAAATCTTTAAAACAATACATTTGTACAAGAAGCACAATAGGCATATTTAATATTTGATTATTTTATGAATGCTCACATATTTTCCTCTGTTAGAGCTATTATAATTGAAGTGAACACCATTAAACCTCTGTATGTCTTCTCCACCCTCCATCTCTGACTTTTTCCCTCTGCTCTAAAACTGGAGGTAGCACTCGGGAGCCCCTAGTACTCATCACAGTTCAGTTCAGCCACTCAGTCATGTCTGACTCTTTGCGACTCCATGGACTGCAGCACGCCAGGCTTCCCTGTCCATCACCACCTCCTGGAGCTTACTCAAACTCATGTCCATTGAGTTGGTGATGCCATCCAACCACCTCATCCTCTGTCATCCACTTCTCCTCCCGCCTTCAATCTTTCCCAGCATCAGGGTCTTTTCCAATGAGTTAGTTCTTCACATCAGGTGGCCAAATATTGGAGTTTCATACCTAGTACTCATATCATCCTATTTTTCTCCACCTTTTCCCATACCCTTTCCTCTTCATACTGAATCACACAAGCTTGGAAATATGCATTCACACAAACATATTCTCATTATCCACTATATTCATCCATAGCTCTCCTCTCCCTCTCTCTCTCTCATACACACACACAGAGGAAGGAGGATATTTGAAACAAAAAAGGAAAGTCAAAACATCAAGGAACAGGCTTCAGGGTGTAAATATAGAGGGTAGTAAGTTCACTGATACAACACAGCAATTATTTATGCCCAAGACTTTTTTTTTTAATTTATAATGTGAGAAAATAGAAGGCATTTATTCTATTATGTATAAATTGTGGACTCTGTAAATATTTATGAGGTTCTTTTTAATACATGTGCATACTAAGTCACGTCAGTCATGTCCAACTCCTTGTGACCCTATGGACTGTAGCCCGCCAGGCTCCTCTGTCCATGGGGATTCTCCAGGCAAGAATACTGGAGTAGGTTGCCATGACCTCCTCCAGGGTATCTTCCCAACCTAGGGTTGGAACCCATGTCTTCTGTGTCTCTTGAATTGGCAGGTGGGTTCTTTACCAATAGTGCCACCTGGTATTTATGGAAGTTCTCTTTAATACATGAAAGCAATCCCAAATTTATCTATTTTATAAAAGCAGTAACAGCGAGAAAACATTCCTTCAACCTGAGTCCCAGTCTCTGGCATTATACTCAAGATCCTTAAAAACAGTAGCTGCAAAATCCATCTGCACATCCGTAATGTTTCTTTTTTTTTTTTTTTCCCTTAATGTTTCTTAATCTCTCCTCAACTTACTTCATTCTGATTTCTGTTCTCTGCTCCATCAAAACTGCTCTGGCAAGAGTCACCGATAATCTTATTGGTGAACTGCAGTGGATTATCTGAGTATCATCTTACCCCACCTAATTTTGCTTTCTGGTATGCTTGGCTAAGGGCTTCCCTGATGGCTCAGACAGTAAAGAATCTGCCTGCAACGTGGGAGACCTAGGTTCAATCCCTGGGTCAGGAAGATACCCTGGAGAAGGGAATGGACATCCACTCCAGTATTCTTGTCTGTAGAATCCCTTGGACAGAGGAGCCTGGTGGGCTCCAAGGGGTCGCAAAGAGTCAGATACGAGTAAGCGACTAATACTTTCACATCCTTGGCCAATTCCTTATTCCTTATTTTAGTTACCTGCTGAGATGCTCAATGTGATTCTTTTTTGTCACTGACTATCTCCTCTTTCACTTCTACTATTTATGGCCTAAAAATTGGCTCTCCCTGAGCCCCTTTGCTTCTCAGGTCATCTGCTGTCGAGGTGCCATTTAATCTATAATGGAGTGTATTGCTGCTGCTGCTGCTACTAAGTCGCTTCAGTCGTGTCCGACTCTGTGCGACCCCATAGACGGCAGCCCACCAGGCTCCCCCGTCCCTGGGATTCTCCAGGCAAGAACACTGGAGTGGGTTGCCATTTCCTTCTCCAATAATGGAGTGTATTAGTCTCTCTATAAAGGCATCTTCCAAATCTATATTTCAAAACTAGCTGGCTATTTTGAGCTAAGCACTTCTATGTTTATGGAACCACACAGTCTGAAGGCACAACAATTCAACATTGAGTCCCTCTTCTCCCAAATCCGCCATGTCTCTTGAAGTTATGGCAGTAGTTGTAACTCTACCAAACTCCCAGTCTCTAAAGTCAGACACTGGCTTTCCCTCATACTGAAAGGAAGTCCAACTTACTTTATTTTCTCTTCTTCTGACTACATCCATCTCCTTTCCTTTGGCTGCACAGCACCAGACTCAGTACTGCTGACTTCAATGTTTGTGATAACATCAAATATCTTTTCTGCTTTGGACTCAAACTCTTTCAAATTGTTCTCTCTTTTTTTCCATTAAAATACTATTATGTGTTCCTTTAAAAATTATTTGGGCAGAAAACTTGAATATAGAGTCATGTCCAATCTTCTCTGTGGCACAAAATTCATGTCATGATTTTACTTTTACCTACTTGTCTTGCTTGGCTTCTCACCATGTCAATTTTTTTTTCTTATTCTAGTCATATACAATTACTCACAATTTTTCAATACTGTGTATTGTGTCTTAACTTTGCTCAGCTACATCTTTTCTTGGCATACATGACCACCTCATCTCATAGTTGTAAATTCCTCTTTGTTATGTTGCAGGTTTTATAATATGAATTGAAAGATCCAGGCATTGTGCTTATTTTATTCACCACCCTTAGTGCCAGCCCAGTGCCAAATTCATAAGAAATCATGGGATTAAAAAATACATGAATCAAATGTACTGTTTAAGCCCTAGCACTATAGGTTAGTCTGCCCCTGGGGAAATTATTTAAATTTCACTCTGACAGCTATACCTATACCTTCTTTGTTCCTATCTCCCTATGTAGCTATGTATATATGAATATTAAAAAAGATTTCTGGCATTTTCATTAACAGCTAACTTTAGGAAAGCTGACCTAAATCATCATAAATGTAAGTCGATTACTTGGACTGCACAACAACTTATGTCATCCATGTATAAATATAACCATGTGAAACACATAACTGCAAACAGGGAGTAGATCAAATGTTTGTGGGGCTGATGGAAGCACAATTTCAAGCAATGAATTTACTTACTCCACAGTAGGAGTAAAAGAAGTCACAAATACTAAACAAAGAACATCTTGCTAGAATATGGATGACTATAGTTATTTTTCATCCATTAGGCTATTTAGTCATTTCTACACTCTTAAATCCTAATTGATAAATAGCACCATAGCTAGAGGTACAGCAGCATTTAGAAGCCACATTTTAGGGAGAAAAGATCATAATTGCATATGTATAAACAAGTGAGTATCTAAAAATGAAACAGAATTAAAAGTAACCTTCTTTGGCAACCTGATGTAGAAGCACATTTAGCCATCTGATATGGAAAAAACCAGATATTAAACTGGAATGTGGAATGTAGAAACAGCTGTATTTTTGGCTCTGTAGTTTTCTTCATCTTTATTTTCATCAGTCAAGGGATGAGGGACACATGTAACCTGTGGCTGATTCATGTCAACGTATGGCAAAAGCCACCACAATATTGTAAAGTAATTAGCCTCCAATTAAAATAAATAAATAATTTTTTTTAAGTAAAAAAGACGGATTGAAATAATTTAAGATAATTTACCCTGGTGGCTCAGACGGTAAAGCGTCTGCCTACAATGCGGGAGACCTAGGTTCAATCCCTGGGTCGGGAAGATCTCCTGGAGAAGGAAATGGCAACCCACTCCAGTATTCTTCCCTGGAAAACCCCATGGACGGAGGAGCCTGGTAGATTATAGCCAGTCCATGGGGTCACAAAGAGTCGGACACGACTGAGCAATTTCACTTTCACTTTTCATATAAGTTATAGTGTATATAACATAAAAACAAATAATTACCAAGGCAAAGCTATGGTTTTTTCCAGTAGTCATATGGATGTGAGAGTTGGACCATAAAATGGTTGAGTGCTGAAAAACTGATGCTTTTGAACGATGGTGCTGGAGAAGACTTCTGAGAGTCCCTTGGAATGCAAGGAGATCAAACCAGTCAGTCTAAAGGAAATCAGTCCTGAATATTCATTGAAAGGACTGATGCTCTCCACCCGCTCCCACCGGGGGCGGGGATCGGGATAGGGAATACATGTAAATCCATGGCTGATTCATGTCGGTGTATGACAAAAAGCACTACAATATTGTAAAGTAATTAGCCTCCAACTACTAAAAATAAATTAAAAAAAAGAAAGAAAGAAAGAAACGACTGATGTTGAAGCTGAAGTTTCAAATCTTTGGTTATCTGATGAGAAGAGCAGACTCATTGGAAAAGACCCTGATGCTTGGAAAGATTGAAGGCAGGAGGAGAAAGGGATGGCAGAGGATGAGCTAGTTGGATGGCATCACGGACTCAATGGACATGAGTTTGAGCAAACTCCAGGAGATAGTGAAGGATAGGGAAGCCTGGCATGCTGCAGTTTATGGGGTCACAAAGGGTCACATAGGACTTAGCGACTGAACAACAACAACCAAAGCCCTTGATTTCTTCTACTGAGACATGAGCTGTTTTCTTTCTGAACATTTTTTCTTGCATTAAAAATGAGAGTGTTATAGGTTGTTAATTATGATTAACAGCTGAGAGTCCCCTGAGAGCAAGAGTCATGATGTCTGTTTGTAACAAGGAAAATGTTTTTAGGATAAGTCTGTGTGCAGCTGTAAACAATAAGGTTGGATTCCTTTTTTTTCACTTTTACCAAAAGAAGAAATGTCATATGAGTGAATTATTTAAACATGTCAAAGGTTATACATTGCTAGGAGAAAACTGTCATTTATAAATGATGCAATCATTGTTTCACAAAGTACACAAATATGAATGATATAATTAAAAAATATAAAAATAAACCAGATAAAACATATGTTTTTATTTTCTGTTTTATTTGGTAGCTCTATTTGCTTCGCCTACCATATTATTTTCATTTTGAAGTGTCTTATTTTTGCTTTGACCTCTAGTAGTAATCTGAAGTTATCAAGGCAGGATTATGGACTCTGTGGCAGGAGGGGTTGATGGACTTCTAAAGTAGTGATTCTCTTTTGATTTTGTTGGACTCAATTTCTACTGTTTGCTCTGTTAATCCTCTTCACCACCACACTTCCAGAGAATGCTGATTCCAGGTTAACTCTTTCTTCTAGAAATGTGGTGCCTTTCCAAGACTACCACCACTTGTCCTATGAAATTTGGAGCTGCTACATTTTGTTTGTCTAGTAACCAGTGCTTGTTCACCTTGTCTCAGACCTACTTTCAATATTTCCCCATAGGAAGCAAGTTCACTTTCTGCAGACTATCTTACCTGTGTTCTGCAATCACTAGTTTCCTACTATAAATTATTATAATATCTCTGCTCTTCCAAAGAAACTAGAAAACTCAAGTTATGCCTCACTGTGGGGGTGGGGGGGAAGGCAAATTCTTACAACCCAATACTTCAAAGAAAAACTAACCCCAAATAGATAATAAGTTGAATGTGTGTGTGCATGCTCAGTCACTAAGTTGTGTCCAACTCTGGGCGACCTCAGGGACTGTAGCCTGCTGGGTCCCTCTCTTCATGGGATTCTCCAGGCAAGAATACTGGAGTGAGTTGCCATTTCCTTCTGCAGGGGATCTTCCTGACCATGGATTGAATCCTTGTCTCCTGCACTGGCAAATGGATTCTTTACCCCTAAGCCACCAAGGAAGCCTAAAACAAGATAAATGAGCACAGGTAAATAAGCATTCCTGGTTAGAGGGTTAATAGCACAGCTTCTTTGGAAAACAGTCTTTGGTTTTCTTATAAAGTCTAACTAACATATATTTTGTGACCTACTGGTTCTATTCCTAGCTATTTACACAAGAAAAATGAGGTAATATTTGCACAAAGTCTTATACCTAAACATCCATACAGTCTTATCCATCATAGCCTAAAACTGAAATAAGTCAAATATCCATAAACAGAGTAATTAATTTTTAAGTTGTTATTCTCAATATGATTCAACAATAAAAGGGAACAGTTGGTGACTCAAATGTCAAGTGCTATTCCAAAGAAAATAAACAAACAGAGTGCTAAGCACTTAGTATCTTGCTGCTGCTTTTGAGAATGGTCCTCTTTCCAGACAGAGGAGCAGTTTGCCTTTGCCTGGCAGGGACAGAGTCAAAACTTCAACATCTTATATCAGGGCTTTATCAACTCTTTAGCTCGCTGTCAATTCTATATAAGGAGTCTGGATTATCTACTATATTAACAAAATCATTCTGATAGGACTTAGCTGGTGTTAGCAAATGTAAAAGGTCCATTGGAAGACTTGGAAAAAATGGGTGCCAGAGACTCAGAAACATTTCATATGATTATCAAGGAACATTTGAAAACCATTGGTTTGGTAGTATGAACTATGTTAAGATGAATACCTTATGTACATATTCACAGAAAAGAGACATGCCTAGTAGCCTAACTTAACTGCTAACTTTTAGCAGTAAAACAGTACTTTATTTGGACTTACTACTTTGATTCATTTTCAATAAACTAAGTCTGGAGCAGGTCTAAGTTTCCGAGTTAGTCACTCCGCCCATGCGGAGTATGACCAGCAGATCCAACTGTGTGGAAGTGTTTGTGGCAAACGGTATCTTGAAGCAAAGCCATATTCTCTTGTGCAGATGGCTACCTACCTACTGCCCACAGCAAAAGCCTGGTGCTGGGCCCTTGCAGAGACTTGTCCACTCCATTAAGGCATCATGTCGCTTGGATGTGCTCATCCTAACATGTTATCTGACACACCTAGCCATGAATCTGGGAATGTGCAGCCATATTCCACCATCAAGTGCAAATGGCTTGTATGAGAGGGACTTGAGCAGATGCAGGATTCACAGAAAATTCTCATTGACTGCTTGTTTACCACATATTTCACAGAAGCACAGTGTGAACATTTTCAGAGATTCTGCAGAATTGTAGCAGTTTCTGGGTGTGATTTTTGAGAAACCACTTCCATTTTAGTGAGTCATTCAGTACAACTCAGCAGGTAAAAGATTCACCTGCAATGCAGGAGACCTGGGTTTGATCCCTAGGTTGGGAAGATCCCCTGGAGATGGGAACACCTACCCACTCCAGTATTCTGGACTGGAGAATTCCATGGACAGAGGAGGCAGGCAGGCTACAGTCCATGGGGTCACAAAGAGTCTGGACACTCTGAGTGACTTTCACTTTCATTCAGTATCTACTTCTTTATCTTCCCAACTACAGCTCCCTGAACATTGGCAGCATTTTCTCTCTCTTTCTCTCTCTTTTTTTTTTTTTTTTGTCCTCCTGGGCATTCTGGTATTCTGCAAACCATAATTCCTATGGAAAAATGTTGTTTTTTCCTTCCCAGAATTATTTTATTCACTCTAGTTTTGTGACTGAATCCAGATTGCTGAAAACAGACCACTGCATCACCTGATAGAATCACTGTGAGATGATCCTTCAAGGATCTTATCTAGTATAAAGCATTCAGTGAAGCTGCAAAAATCACTCCTGGTTTCCTTTACTACCTAATCACACTCTTACACTGTTGTCTACGGAAAATTGTAAATGGCATCTTGAAATTAATGGACAGCATGGCATGACCTTGAAATATGAAAAAAAAAAAAAAGAAAGCTAGACTCAGCTTTTTTGTTTTGTTTTGTTGTTGGAAAATATATATCCAACATCATTTTGGACATATTTTTACAGACTAGAAAGTGGATGGATAGCCATGCTTATAGTTAGGAAAACTCATTTGGATAAGTCTCTTCTCCCAGTTATGTCAAAGATTTATTTATAAATACATTTATCATATGATTGGGCTTCCCAGGTGGCTCAGTGGTAAAGAATCTGTCTGCAGATTTGGGATAACTGAGTTCTATCCCTGGCTCAGAAAAATCACATGGAGGGGAAAATGGCATGCTTTCCAGTATACTTGCCTGGAAAATTCCATGGATAGAAGAGCCTGGTGGGCTACAGTCCAGCGGGTTGCAAAGAATAGGACATGACTGAGCACACACACTCATCATATGATTAAAACGCTAGTAATGTCAAGCAGTCTAACAAAAGATGCTACTTTTAATGAATGGCAAAGGTTAAGTTGATTTTAATTTTTTTTTTCCTTTTCCTCTTATATTGCACAAGAGTTCTATTGGTTTTCTGAGTGACATTTAATTTTATAAAACCTACTTCCTTGTGAGTATTAATGTTTTTAATTTACTAAATTTTTCTTGTTAATTTGCAGTCTCTTCTCTTTAGTTTTTCACAAGTATGGTATTTCTAAATCTTAAATATTTACTTTAGTCCTAGGATTCTTTAACATTGGTAGGAGCTTTGTGGATACAAAGAGAACAAAGAGAATCTGACTAAGATTATAAACACAATACTCAGAATATTTTCTTCAAAGTGTTATGTAGGAGTTAAGCATGATGCTAACTAAAAGACAATGTTAACTAAAAGATGATCTAAAATATGGTGCTGCTAAAGTGCTGCATTCAATGTGCCAGCAAATTTGGAAAACTCAGCAGTGGCCAGAGGACTGGAAAAGGTCAGTTTTCATCCAATTCCAAAGAAGGACAATGCCAAACAATGTTCAAACTACCGCACAATTGCACTCATCTCGCATGCTGGCAAAATAATACTGAAACTTCTCCAAGCTAGGCTTCAATAGTACATGAACTGAGAACTTCCAGATGTTCAAGCTAGATTTAGAAAAGGCAGAGGAACCAGAGATCAAATTGCCAACATCCGCTGGATCATAGAAAAAGCAAGAGAATTCTAGAAAAAACATCTACTTCTGCTTCATTGACTATGCCAAAGCCTTTGACTGTGTGGATCACAACAAATTGGAAAATTCTTTAAGAGATGGGAATATCAGACCACCTTTCCTGCCTCCTAAGGAATCTGTATGCAGGTCAAGAAGCAACAGTTAGAACCAGACATAGAAAAATGGACTGGATCCAAATTGAGAAAGGACTTCGTCAAGGCTGTATATGGTCACCCTGCTTAGTTAACTTATATGCAGAGTGCATCAAGCAAAATGCTGGGCTGGACAAAGTACAAGCTGGAATCAAGATTGCTGGGAGAACCATCAATAACCTCAGATATGCAGATGACACCACCCTTATGGCAGAAAGTGAAGAGGAACTAAAAAGCCTCTTGATGAAAGTGAAAGAGGAGAGTGAAAAAGCTGACTTAAAAATCAGCGTTCATAAAACTAAGATCATAGCATTCAGTCCCATCACTTCGTGGCAAATAGATGGGGAAACAATGGAAACAGTGACAGACTTTCTTTTCTTGGGCTCCAAAATACTTCAGGTGGTGACTGCAGCCAAGAAATTAAAAGATGCCTGCTCCTTGGAAGAAAAGCTATGACAAATCTAGAGAGCATATTAAAAAGGAGAGACATTACTTTGCCGACAAAGGTCCATCTAGTCAAAACTTTGGTTTTTCCAGTAGTCATAAATGGATGTGAGAGTTGGCCCATAAAGAAAGATGAGCGCCAAAGAATTGATGCTTTTGAATTGTTGTGTTGTAGAAGACTCTTGAGAGTCTCTCGGACTGCAAGGAGATCAAACCAGTGAATCCTAAAAGAAGTCCTCAATATTCATTGGCAGGTCTGATGCAGAAGTTGAAGCTCCAATACTTTGGCTATGTGATGTGAAGAACTGACTCATTGGAAAACACCCTGATGCTGGGAAAGATTAAAGGCAGGAAGAGAAGGGGACAACAGAGGATGAGATGGTTGGATGGCATCACTGACTTGATGGACATGAGTTTGAGTAAGCTCCAGGAGTTGGTGGTGAACAGGGAAGCCTGGCATGCTGCAGTCCATAGGGTTGCATAGAGTTGAATGCGACTGAGTGACTGAACTGACTGAGGCGTGAGCAGTAGGGGGTGGCATAGCTGAAAAGTATTCAAGCTTACCTGTTTCCCACCCAGAGAGTCCCCAGTGTAGCTGAGGAGAGCTCATAGATACACTACAAAATAACCACAGAGACTTTTCCAACTCCAGCACATGTGCCTTGTCTCACAGCTATGTCCTTAAATGACCTGAGGCAGCCTAGAGCTCATTATGGGTTTATAGTCTATACATATAGACATAAAGTGATTATTACAGACTGAATTATGGGAAAGATAGGCAATAGAGCCTGTTGTTATGTAACTTGCACCTGTCAGTCCACGCTTGCCTAAATGAATATGTAAAAGCCTTGTCTCTAAAACCCCCCCTCATCATTCCTGTGCCAGTACCTCCCTTGGCTTGACCCATCTCTCCCTAGAAAAGTTTTTTCTGGTTTTCCTTCAATAAACTTGTTTTTGCCACAGGTAAGACCTCAGATTCTTCTCTGGGTCCTTACCAAGAACTGAGGTCCACAAGGGAGGTCCTCTTGAAACCTCACTCTCCAAACCTGGTAACAAAAGCAAGTTTTTGCAAAATATTTCAGACATTTTTCAAACTTCATGAATTTTTTTTCAGGAAGTATTGATGTGTTTGGGCTCACTACATTATGAAACTCTATGATATACTTACTTGTATTAAAAAAAAATTAGGTTTCAGCCTTAGTGTCTGTGATAAAAGATAACTAACTACAATGAAACATGAAGTGCACAACTCTCTATATCTCAATGCTTAATAATACATATCCAATATTTCAGTTCTGGAAATTAAATACTTAAAGTCAACTCTGATTACCAGTAGAGAATATTCTGTCCCTCTCTTTTGACTTGGAGCAATATACTTTATCTCAAAAGTCCTTAATGCCACTGATCAGCTCCAACTGAGTTGTTACTGGTATATCTTATTTAAATATATCTCTAAGATGAATCAGACTTCCCCATGAATTTCTCTCAAGGCTATGGCTAATTGTATTTAAGCTAATTTCTAAGTTGAGCAAGGTTTTAGAAAAGGTCAGCATGAGTGGATCTTTGCATACATGTAGTGCAATTCTACTATACTTGGAGATGTAAGAAATATTAGCACTGAGCAGAAGTCTCTAAACAAATACTAAATCCACTTTGAATGCTTCTCACAAGTCACTCTGGGAGGCTCCACAGGGATTCAAGGAAATGCCTAGGCATTTTACAAGGATGAATTTTATAATCCCATTAACAGTGAGGAGCTGTTAGTATCTTTATTTATCAGAATGAATAACTGTTGCACCTTTCTAACTGTCTGGAGCTGTAACAGATAAGTGATCTTGCTGGAACATTTTCTCTCCCATAGCTCCAGCATGAGAATCTTGAAAATGTGGCTTCTCCACTGTCACCAGTAGCTTCTATCACAGTGGCAGTAGCAACAAAGGTGGAAAAAAATTCCTTTTTCTGAAATTGTTCCAACTTGTACAGGTAAAAAGGCTCTTTGAATCATCCTTACAAGACAGAGATGAAACATATACTCAAATCTAAAAAACTTTTGGCTGCTCTAGGTTAACAGTAGCTCTGTTGGAAAATGTATAAACAGTGTTTAAGGTGTTTTATAGTAATTGATACCAAAATCATATAAACTATGATGGCTGATAAATTATCTCCCTGTATATTCCAATAAAAGATGGAGCTACTTCCTATAGTTATTTCATATCATAAAAAGTGGTACAGAAACAACATCCTTGTTGCTTGAAGACTTTGACCAAGTTGTTCTCATAAAAGAAATATAAATTAACTGTGCAAAAGTAACCTAGGACTACTGGTTAGTACTAGGGAATTTATTACTAGGGAATACGTAGCATTGTATATGAGTCTACAAATGCATCTTGTGATAATATCCATGCTAACTAATTAAGAATGTTCTTTGAGGAATTTTATGTGCCTAAATGATTCTGTTACTTGCATGTGCAAGCAACTCTACAAACTGTCCTCCATATCCATCATTTTCATTTTTAATTAAATTTTATTTTAGAAATTCATATAGTATAAACATATATCATTAAGCAAACTACATATACATATATATATCTTTATATTAGTAATAGTAGTAAATGTTAATTCAACTAACTGATGTTTCCTTGGCTGCAGGCATTGTGTTCAGCACTGAGAATACAGACATAAATAATACAAGCATACTTCCTGCCCTCATGGAGTTTTCATTAAAATGGAAAAGAGAAATTATACATCCTTAATACATGCAGGTAAACTACTGCAGATTATGACAAATCCTATGAAGGAAATGATCAGAGAGAATAATGGAGAGTATTTTTTATATGGGTCAAAGAAGTGCTTTCTGAGGGACTGAGGTCTCTGTTAAGATCTGAAGAGTAGGCAATGCCATGGACTGAAGGGGGGTGTCTCCCACAAAATTCATATGTTGAAACAAAGTCTCCAATGTGATGGTATCAGGAGGTAGGGAATTTGAAAGGTAATTAGGTGGTGAAGGTGGAACACTGAATAAGATTAGTGCCTTATTAAGGGGACCCCAGAGACCCCCTAACCCTTTTCAGCCATATGAGATCAGTCCACAAGAAAGACAGCAATTCTAAATGCACGTGTATCAAAGAAACAGGACTGAGAAATGTGTGAATGAAAAACCACAGAGAAAAAGAGAAATAGACTAAACCACAATTATGGTTGGAAATGTCAACTCATCTCTTTAACAACTGAGAGAACAACTACCAAGAACATCAGAAACATACAGGAGAAAAAAATCTGTAATATCAGCCAACATGATCTAATTGGCATTTATAGAATATTCTAACTCAACATTAGCAAGATACACTTTTGCAAATTAAAGTACCGTCCACCGAAATAGGCCAAATAATGAGCAATATCGAATTCCCTATAACTCAGATGGTAAAGAATCTGCCTGCAGTTCAGGAAACCTAGGTTCAATCTCTGGATTGGGAAGGTCCTTTGGAGAAAGGAATAGCAATCTACTCCAGTATTCTTGCTTGGAGAATCCCATGAACAGAGGACCCTGGCAGGCTATAGTCTGTGGGGTCACAAAGAATCAGACACGGCTGAGTGACTACCTACACTTATGAGCCATAAATAAAATCTTCAGAAATTTATAAAATTTGAAATCATACAGAATGTGTTCTCTAGCCACAATGGAATCAAACTAGAAATAACTGACAGAAACATAACAGGAAGATCTCCAAACACTTAGACACGTAACGTCTTTAATCCAGGAAAAAAGAAATTTTTAAGAGGTTTTAAAACTGTACTGACTGAATGAAAATGACATATATACTTCAAAATTTGTGGGACATAGCTAATGCAGTGCTGAGACAAAAATTTACAACACTAATATATGCACAAGCAAAAGTCTCAAATTAATAACCTAAACTTCTACCTCAAAAAAAAAAAAAAAATCCAGGAAAATAAAAAGAAAATTTTAAAAAGTATTGCAGATTCAATACATGTCATACATGTCATCCTCAAATGTATTCCCCCAGTTTACCCAGGGCAGTTTTTTTTAAGTATTTTTAATTTTCATAAACTCCATTAACAATGATCATAAAATCGCCAAATCCTGGCAGTAATTCAATTTATCAAAAAAAAAAAAAGTCCTGGGATTTCACATTAGGTGGAATTTATAGGGGCAGAGAATGATCTAAGAAGAAGAATATAATTATTTCAGTGCTACCAGTACACATTGAAGAGATGAGGGAAAAAGAAGGAAAATGAAATCTGTCAAGTGTTCTAATGATTAAGACTGAATTGAAAAGGCCAGCTTATAAGTGAGCTTCTCGTGACATACATACTGACATCTAACAGACTGTCATCTCAGCACATTGCCATCTAGAAACCTAAGACAGTTTGGGACTTGGGGAGGAAAATGGAAATACATAAATTTACCCTAGAAATTAATCAGATTGCTATGTAAAAAGGTCACAGATATACCACCTTATATCTTTAAACTGAGTGTTGTTTTTGCTTTCTATACCTTTATTGCACAAGAGGCTTCAAATTCCTCTAGCATTACTTTGCATTCAGGGTAGAGCTAATTTACAAAAATTTATCTAGTTCTGACTTTAACTTTGCTGTTGTTAGGTCGCTCAGTCACGTCCAACTCTTTGCAACCCCATGGACTGCAGCACACCAGGTCTCCCTGTCCCTCACCATCTCCCAGAGCTTGCTCAAACTCATGTGCATTGAGTCGGTGATGCCGTCCAACCATCTCATCCTCTGTCGACCCCTTCCCCTCCTGCCTTCATCTTTCCCAGCATCAGTGAAGACCTTTATCTTTAGGTCTTCTCTTTGTATGTCAGTGGGCGTTTCTCCCACACTTTGGTATCACTCAAGCTGCTTCCACCTGGTTGGGTGTTAGTTAATTCTCTAACAGCCTCAGTCTTAGGCTCATACTTTCCCCTGGAATTTGTGGTGTGACCTTTCAGGGCTCTTCAGGATCCTGCACTGTAATTCTGGGTTCAGATGGTGGTCTGCCCCTTCCTCTTGAAAAGAGGTTTTCTGTTTTTTTTCCTATGTCCCCTTCTCAGGTATGATGTGTTTGCACAAGTGTAAAAAATCTCATCCTCTTAGCGTCCAAAGTAATTAAGTATTTTGAACACTATTCTTTATCTCATATGTCCATTAACAGCTGACGTTTTATTGTAGCACTCATTCTGTCTAAATTTAGCCCTAAAATTGTACTTTATTACCATATTAAGTTTAAATAAAACATGTTTTTTATACCTAGTTTATATTTTCAAGTTTTGTTGTAGTTAATGCTTTAGAGGATTTTGTTTTTTTTTAAACAATTGGCAGTAGTATAATAATCATGAGATTATTGTTAAAATAAAAATCTTATAATTGTTCTACATAATGACTACTAATGTTACATTCTTGGAAAACAATCTCTTCTAAAAGTTAATGAATCTGACTTTTATGTCTGTGTTGGACAGAATTCAATGAGATCTTTAAATAGAAAAAGATACAAAATTGAAGGGAAAATGCTTAACTTACATACAAATTGTGGAAATAAATAATTGCCTAAGAGAAATATTCACAATGGAAAAAGCTGTAGTATATATTTGCATATACATAGACTTATTTTTTCTCATTTAAAAATTCCTTGGAAAAAATTGACTCTTTCTAGACTGAATAAAATCAGTTTATTATTAAGAATTTATACTTTAGAATGAACTATTGCCATATCCAAAAACATAGATGAACCTAGAGATTATCACACTAAGTGAAGTAAGTCAGAGAAAGACAAATACTATATGATACCACATGTAAATCAGGAATCTAAAGAAAACACAAATGACCTTATTTATAAGCAGAAACAGACTCACAGATATAGAAAACAAGTTAAGGTTACCAAAGGGGAAGGGGGTGTGAGGGTTAAATTAGATGTATGGGATTAATAGATATAAGTTAATACATATAAAATAAATACGAAACAATACTTTACTGTCTAGCATAGGGAACTATATTCAGTATCTTGTAATAACCTATAATGGAAAGGAAACTGAAAAATTATATATATACATACACATATATACATATATATGAATAACTGAATCACTTTGCTATACACCTGAAACACAATGCTCTAAATATGCTATACTTCAATTTTAAAAAGAAATAAAAGGAGAAACAACATTTATCTGCAGCCTCAGAGTCTAACATAGCACATGGAAAGAACTCAATGAAAGTTGTGAAACTGAAAAAATAATTGCAGTTTTTCATAAAGGGTCACTTAAAAATCCTAAATGTAAATAAAGAAAAGAAATGCATTTTTCCTGGGGTTTGAATATATTTGTCATCATTATAATATTATAGTAAATAAAATTGCTAATGGATAACATCTCAATTCCCCACAACTGTGTTGGTGACAATTAACCTTTTCAGGTCCAGAGTATATATAAGCACACACAGACACACACACACACATATATATATGGAGAGAGATACAGAGACAGAAGAAAATAATTTAATTAGCTGAGTAATTGAGTAGTAATTAGCTTACTTTTAAGATCCCTTAAAGTTTTGGATCTATACTTCGGGATTTCAAGCTTCTGCTTTAAGCCAAGCACTACTTTCTTAAGGGGAAAATTAGGAAGAACTGTTGTGAGGGTAATTATAATATCATTAATAGCCATCAATATCACATGATGTAAGAATCATTATAGGGGACTGGAATGCAAAAGGAGGAAGTCAAGAAACACCTGGGGTAACTAGCAAATTTGGCCTTGGAGTACAGAATGAATTTGCCAGGAGAACGTGTCGGTCATAGTAAAGCCCTCTTCCAAGAACACAAGAGAAGACTACACATGGACATCACCAGACGGTCAATATAAAAATCAGATTGATGTTTTTTTTTCAGCCAAAGATAGAGAAGCTCTATACAGTCAGCAAAAGCAAGACTGGGAGCTGACTGTGGCTCAGATCATGAACACATTATTGCCAAATTCAAACTTAAATTGAAGAAAGTAGGGAAATCCACTAGACCATTCAGGTAATACCAAAATCAAATCCCTTAGGATTATACAGTGGAAGTGACAAATAAATTCAAGGGATTAGATCTGATAGAGTGCCTGAATAACTATGGACAGAGGTTCATGACAGTGTACAGGAGACAGGAATCAAGACCGTCTCCAAGAAAAAGAGCAAAAATGGCTGTCTGAGGAGGCCTTACAAATAGCTATGAAAAGAAGAGAAGCAAAAAGCAAAGAAGAAAAGGAAAGATATACCCATTTGAATGCAGAATTCCAAAGAATAGCAAGGAGAGAAAAGAAATCCTTCCTCAGTGATCAGTGCAAAGAAATAGAGGAAAAAATAGAATGGGAAAGACTAGAGATCTCTTCAAGAAAACTAGAGATACCAAGAGAATATTTTATGCAAAGATGGGAACAATAAAGGAGAGAAATCGTATGGACGTAAAACAAGAAGAAAATATTAAGAAGAGGTGGAAAGAATACACAGAACTATACACAAAAGATCTTCACAACCCAGATAATCACAATGGTGTGATCATGCACCCAGAGCCAGACATCTGGAATGCAAAGTCAAGTGGACCTTAGGAAGCATCACACAAACAAAGCTAGTGGAGGTGATGGAATTCCAGTTGAGCTATTTCAAATCCTAAAAGATGATGCTGTGAAAGTGTTCCACTCAATATGCCAGCAAATTTGGAAAACGCTGCAGTGGCCACAGGTCTGGAAATGGTCAGTTTTCATTCCAATCCCAAAGAAAGGCAATCCAGAAGAATGTTCAAACTACCACACAATTGAACTCATCTCACACACCAGCAAAGTAATGCTCAAAGTTCTCCAAGCCAGGTTTCAACAGTACGGGAACCGTGAACCTCCAGATAATCAAGATGGATCTAGAAAAGGCAGAGGAACCAGAGATCAAATTGCCAACATCCATTGGATAATCGAAAAAGCAAGAGAGTTTCAGAAAAAACATCCATTTCTGCTTTATTGACTATGCCAAAGACTTTGACTGTGTGGATCACAAAATACTGTGGAAAATTACGAAAGGGATGGGACTACCAGCACCTGAGCTGCCTTTTGAGAAACCTGTGTGCAGGTCAGGAAGAAACAATTAGAACTGGACATGAAACAACAGAATGGTTCCAAATAGGAAAGGGAGTATGTCAAGGCTGTATATTGTCACTCTGCTTATTTAACTTATATGCAGAGTACATCATGAGAAATGCTGGGCTGGATGAAACACAAGCTGGAATCAAGATTGTCTGGAGAAATATCAGGAACCTCAGATATGCAGATGATACCACCCTTATGGCAGAAGGCGAAGAAGAGCTAAAGAGCCTCTTGATGAAAGTGAAAGAGGAGAGTGAAAAAGTTGGCTTAAAACTAAACATTCAGAAAACTAAGATCATGGCATCCAGTCCCATCACTTCAATGGAAAATAGATGGGGAAATAGTGGAAACAGTGGCAGACTTAATTTTTTTGGGCTCCCAAATCACATATGGTGACCGCAGCCATGAAATTAAAAGACTCCTTGGAAAAAAAAGTCATGACGAACCTAATTCAGTTTGTTTCAGTCGCTCAGTTGTATCTGACTCTTTCCAACCCCATGAAGCGCAGCACACCAGGCCTCCCTGTTCATCACCAACTCCTGGAGTCCACCCAAACTCATGTCTAGTGAGTCGGTGATGTCATCCAACCATCTCATCCTCTGTCATCCCCTTCTCCTCCTGCCCTCAATCTTTTCCAGCATCAAGGTCTTTTCCAATGAGTCAGTTTTTCGCATCAGATGGCCAAAGTATTGGAGTTTCAGCTTCAACATTAGTCCTTCCAATGAACACCCAGGACTGATCTCCTTTAGGATGGACTGGTTGGATCTCCTTGCAGTCCAAGGGACTCTCAAGAGTCTTCTCCAACACCACAGTTCAAAAGTATCAATTCTTCAGTGCTCAGCTTTCTTTATAGTGTAACTCTCACATCCATACATGACCACCGGAAAAAACCATAGCCTTGACTAGATGGACCTTGGTTGGCAAAGTATTGTCTCTGCTTTTTAATATGCTGTCTAGGTTGGTCATAACTTTCCTTCCAAGCAGTAAGCCTCTTTTAATTACATGACTGCAATCACCATCTGCAGTGATTTTGGAATCCAAACCTAGACAGCATATCAAAAAAGCAGAGACATTACTTTGCCAACAAAGGTACATCTAGTCAAAGCTATGGTTTCTCCAGTAGTCATGTATGGATGTGAGAGTTGGACTATAAAGAAAGCTGAGGAAACTATGGTACATAGTTGAATAATTGAATATTCACATAGTACACAATTGAATATTACTCAGCCATTAAAAAGAATTCTTTTGAATCAGTTTTAAGGAGATGGATGAAACTGGAGCCCATTATACAGAGTGAAGGAAGCCAGAAAGATAAACCAATACAGTATACTAATGCATATATATGGAATTTATAAAGATGGTAATGATAACCCTATAAGCAAAACAGAAAAAGAGACACAGATGTACAGAATAGACTTTTGAACTCTGTGGGAGAAGGCGAGGGTGGGATGTTCTGAGAGAATAGCATTGAAACAAGTATACTATCAAGGGTGAAACAGATCACCAGCCCAGGTTGGATGCATGAGACAAGTGCTCAGGGCTGGTGCACTGGGAAGACCCAGAGGGATGGGATAGGGGATAGTGATGGGGAACACATGTAAATCCATGGCTGATTCATGTTAATGTATGGCAAAAACCACTACAATATTGTAAATTAATTAGCCTCCAACTAATAAAAATAAATGAAAAAATAAAAATAAATAAAAATTTAAAAATTAAAAAAAAGAAAGAAAGCTGAGCACCGAATTGATGCTTTTTAACTGTGGTGTTGGAGAAGACTCTTGAGAGTTCCCTGGACTGCAAGGAGATCCAACCAGTCCATCCTAAAGAAATCAGTCCTGTATATACTTTGGAAGTACTGATGCTGAAGCTTGAAACTTCAATACTTTGGCCACCTGATGTGAAGAACTGACTCACTGGAAAAGACCCTGATGCTTGGAAAGATTGAAGGTTGGAGGAGAAGGGGATGACAGAGGATGAGATGGTTGGATGGCATCACCAACTCGATGGACATGAGTTTGAGAAAACTCTGGGTGTTGGTGATGGACGGGGAAGCCTGGCATGCTGCAGTTCATGGAGTGCAAAGAGCTGGACATGACTAAGCAACTGAAGTGAATTGAACTGAAGAATCAAAAGTATAATACTCCTTATGGGGTCACTAATAGCTGCTTTTTGAAAAATGATGATTGTATTTATAAAAATACATTCATTTATTTTATTTATTTATTTTTTTGCTTGGAAAACCCCAAATTGTCTTAGCATCCTTCATGGAAATGTGCTACAATAGACAACTATTAGAGGTCAATCTACGTGCCATGAAACCTTTCACTTTGGCTGACTTTGCAGATTCAGTCTATAATGATCAGGATGAATTTTTTTACCTTCTTCATTTACTTTGTTTCTTTTTTAAAATTAATATTTCCCTATATCCTTTGTATGTACTGGTTGTATTAAAATGAATTGTGTAGGCTTCCTCTTGAATCACTGCTCCTTCTATAAATGCTACATGCTGTGTAAGTCCAGTATGCTTTCTGTACTTAAAATAGCTTCCAAAATTTGCATTCGATAAATAGGACTTGACATATTATACACCCAGACTGAATACTACCATGTATTTAAAAGATTCATAAAACATTTTAATACTATTGATTTTGGGGAATTATATTCAATCTCATGAGCAAAATGCAATTCTTATATTACATTATAATCTATGCATATACATATGCATATATATAATATATATAATGTCAATGATTATACTGACATTTATTTATTTATTTATTTTTGACATTTATTTTTATGTTGCTGTGATGTGTCTGTTTCTGTGTATCTGTAATGTCTTCTTTGCTTTCCTAAGGAGAACGTGAGGAGAACAATTTAATTGTAGTAATGTGAGTGTACACTCTAGGTTTGTAGAGAAACTAATCTAGAAGAAAATTTGAACATATTACTTGTATTGTCTCAAGTAGCATATTCGTTCAGCTCAGTTCAGTTCACTCAGTTAGTCATGTCCGACTCTTTGCAACCCCATGGCCTCCCTGTGCATCATCAACCCTTGGGGTTTACTCAAACTCAGCTCCACTGAGTCGGTGATGTCATCCAACAATTTCATCTTCTGTTGCCTCCTTCTCCTCCCACCTTCAATCTTTCCCAGCCTCAGGGTCTTTTCAAATGAGTCAGCTCTTCACATCAAGTAGCCTAGGTATTGGTGTTTCAGCTTCAGCATCAGTCGTTCCAATAAATATTCAGGACTAATTTCTTTTAGGATGGACTTGTTGGATTTCCTTGCAGTTCGAGGGACTCTCTTTCAAGAGTTTTCTGCAACACCATGGTTCAAAAGCATCAATTCTTCGGCACTCAGCTTTTTTTATAGTCCAACTCTCACATCCATAGATGACTACTGGAAAAACCATAGCTTTGATTAGATTAGTACTTTTGTCAGCAAAGTAATGTCTCTGCTTTTTAATATGCTGTCTAGGCTGGTCATAACTTTTTCCACAGAGCAATTATCTTTTAATTTTATGGCTGCAGTCACCATCTGCAGTGATTTTGGAGCCCCCAAAAATTAAGTCTGCCACTGTTTCCACTGTTTCCCCATCTATTTGCCATGAAGTGATGGGACCAGATGCCATATTCTTGGTTTTCCTAATGTTCAGCTTTAAGCCAACTTTTTCACTCTTTTCTTCCACTTTCATCAAGAGGCTCTTTAGTTCTTCTTCACTTTCTGCCATAAAGGTGATGTCTTCTGCATATATGAGGTTATTGATATTTCTCCAGGCAATCTTGATTCCAGCTTGTGCTTCATCCAGGCCAGCATTTCTCATGATGTACTCTGCATATAAGTTAAATAAGCAGGGTGACAATATACAGCCTTGAAGTACTCCTTTCTTGATTTGGAACCAGTCTGTTGTTTCATGTCCAGTACTAACTGTTGCTTCCTGACCTGCATACAGGTTTCTCAAGAGGCAGCTCAGGTGGCCTGGTATTCCCATCTCTTGAAGAAATTTCTACAATTTGTTGTAATCCACACAGTCAAAATCTTTGGCATAGTCAATAAAGCAGAAATAGATGTTTTCCTGGCACTCTCTTGCTTTTTCAATGATCCAACGGATGTTGGCAATTTGATCTCTGGTTCCTCTGCCTTTTCTAGATCCATCTTGAATATCTGGAAGTTCACAGTTCCCATACTGTTGAAGCCTGGCTTGGAGAACTTTGAGCATTACTTTGCTAGTGTGTGAGATGAGCGCAATTGTGTGGTAGTTTGAACATTTTTTGGCATTGCCTTTCTTTGGGATTGGAAAGAAAACTGATCTTTTCTGGTCTGTGGTCACTGCTGAGTTTTCTTAATTTGCTGGCATATTGAGTGGAGTACTTTCACAACATCATCTTTTAGGATTTGAAATAGCTCAACTGGAATTCCATCACCTCCACTAGCTTTGTGTGATGCTTCCTAAGGCCCACTTGACTTTGCATTCCAAGATGTCTGACTTGAGGTGAGTGATCTCACCATCGGGATTACCTGGGTTGTGAAATTAGGATGCATTTCAGATTCTTTATGGTGGCATTCAATTCTTCACATGATGTTCTCTTAAAAAACTCTCCCTTCTGCCTGAAGAAAAAAACTTTTGTTTGTCTCTACTTGACATGGTTTAAGGTAGGGTTTTCAACTTTGGCATTATTGGCCTTCTGTGTGGATAATGCTTTGCTGTGGCGACTGCCCATTCCATTGTGGAATGTTTAGTAGCACTTCCAGGCACTATTCCGTCGATGCCAGCATCACCTCTCTCCCATTTATGACAACCAAAAACGTCTCCTGACATTGCCAAATTCTACAAGGGGTAGAATCATTCAGTTAAAAATCACTAGTGTAACTTGGTGTAAGTGAAAAGTGGATTTAAATCTCTCTTTGTTATGGGATGCATCTTCGGAAAATTGCTTCTCTGGTTTCAGTTAATAATACTTCATTATTTGCTGCAAGGGTTAAAGGACCATATGTAGTAGACATTGTATATCACTTGTCCATTGACTGAAACACTACTACCCCCCAGTTCTTTCAACGGTTGGCTGCCATCCACTTTTCTTAAGGGATTAATTCAGGAGCACTATGTTTAGTAACCGCAGTCTTACTCCAGACCTTTTAACATAGTACGTTATACTCTTTCCAATTCACCTCTGCCCATCACATAACGCAGTTGTTCTTTTTCTGGGGTTCTATAGATCCTAATTCCTAATCAATCATATCATTTTCCTCCCTCACTAATGTGAACTGCTGCTTTACTTTCCTGTATATAGATCTACATGTATATAGACGACTTCCTCGATGATAGCAAAAAATTCTTATTCAACTCTTATTTCTGCTTTCTGGCTCAGAGCTTGATTTGTAATACGTGAAATTGTATATGAACAGAGGTATTATTCTCAGGATGTGTTTCACAAAACCCCACTGAGCAACCTCTGTGGGGGCTGGTATCCACCAGCACCTCGACATCACATTCTGCTGTTTTGTTTTGTAGTTACAATTTCAGAAAACAATAGGTTCCAAAGCAAAACAAAAAAAGAACAATGGCAATAGAAACAAGATCAAACATATATTTTTGTTTTCAAGTGTTTTGAAGATACACTTTTGTCACTTACACTCCATGACTATGTTTAGAAGCCTTGCTTTTTCTGAATCCTTTAATCCCAGCCATATTTTTTGAAATAATTCCATTGCTATTCACTGTTACACACTATTTGTTTATTGTTTTGTTTTAAATTTGTATTGCTCAATGCTATCAAGAATGTTGTAATTTCTAAGTATTGAAAAGAATGTGGTGGAAAGTGTGGGGAAAGAAGACCTAAATCAGAAAAAGGCGAAAGGCACGGGGAGCATCTAGACAAACAAGCCAAAGATTAAAAAGAACTGAAAAAAGTAAGTATCCATTTTTCTAGTACCATTTGTTGAAAATACTTTCTTTCTGCCACTGAATTCCAGTTCAGTCAGTCACTCAATTGTGCAACCCTACGGACTGCAGCAAACCAGGCTTCCTTGTCCACCGCCAACTCCTGGAGCTTGCTGAAACACATGTCCATCAAGTCGGTGATGCCATCCAGCCATCTCATCCTCTGTGGTCCTCTCCTCCTCCTAACTTCAGTCTTTACCAGCATCAGGGTCTTTTCCAATTAGTCAGTTCTTTGCATCAGGTGGCCAAAGTATTGGAGTTTCAGCTTCAGCATCAGTCTTCCAGTGAATATCGGGACTTATTTCCTTTAGGATTGACTGGTTTGATCTCCTTGCAGTCCAAGGGACTCTCAAGAGCCTTCTCCAACACCACAGTTCAAAAGTATCAATCCTTCAGTGCTCAACTTTCTTTATAGTCCAACTCTCACATCCATGCATGACTACTGCAAAAACCATAGCTTTGACTAGATGGACCTTTGTTGGCAAAGAATTTCAGTTTTGTCTTTTTCTCTAATCCATTTCATGTAAGTGTGGATCTATTTCTCAGTTTTCCATTTTGTCTTATCCATATCTATCCTTATACCATTACCATACTGCCCTATTAATTGTTACAGTATATGTCAAAATCAGTTAGTGTAAGTCCTACAGATATGCATTTTATTTGTAAAATTGTTTTGACTACTCTGGGTCCTTTGTATTTCCATTAAAATTGTAAAAATGCTTGTCAATTCTAGGGGGAAAAGCCTCTTGTGATTATAATTCATATTATATTGAATTAATAAATTACAGTGAACCTTTGAACAACATGGGTTTGAACTGTGTAAACCCACTTATACACAGATTTTTTTTTTCCAATAAACATGTACTACATGTCTAAGGTTGGCTGAGTCTGTAGATGTGGAACTATGGATACTGAAACATTTTACCCAGATTTTCAACTGTGTGGTGGGCTTGGAGCCCAAAGCTCCATGTTGTTCAAGAGTCAACTATAGGGACTTCCCTGATCACTCAGTGTTAAAGAATCCACCTGCCAATGCAGGAGATGCCGGTTCGATCCCTGGGCTGGAAAGATCCCACATTCCATGGAACAGCTAAGCCCCTGTGCCACAACTATTGAACGTGTGCTCTAGAGCCCAGGAGCCCCAACGACTGAGCCCATGTGCCACAACTACTGAAGCCTGTGCACCCTACAACTTGTGCTCCACAACAAGAGAGGTCACTGCAATGAGAAGCCGGTGCACCGCAACTGGAGAGTAGCCCTCTGTTTGCTGCAACTAGAGAAAAGCCCATGCAGTAATGAAGACCCAGGACAGCCAAAAATAAAATTAATTAACTTTAATAGAGATTCAACTATAACTCATGAAAGGTAATACCTTAAAATGATTGTCTTCCAACCCATGAGCACAGTATGTGTGAGTACATGCTACGTCACTTCAGTGGTGTCCCACTCTGCAACCCCATGGACTGTAGCCTGTCAGGCTCCTCTGTCCATGGGATTCTTCAGGTAAGAACACTGACATGTGTTGTCACGCTGTCCTCTAGGGGATCTTCCCAACCCAGGGATCAAACCCACATCACTTATGTCTTGCATTGGCAGATGGGTTCTTTACCATTAGCTCCACCTGCTAAACCCTGGGCTTCCATATACTGGAGTATATCTCCAATAAATGGAGTATATCTCTCCATTTATTTAAATATTGCTTAATTTTGGTTCAGTATCGAGATGGTAGAGTAGGAAGATTCTGAGTTCACTTCTCACAGACACACCAAAACTACAACTACACACCAAAACTGCGACAAGCAACAAGCAGGAGAGAAACCCCAACTAACCCCTGGGCTTACACCCAGGAGAGCTGAGGGCTGTGGGAAACCAAGACTCCGCTCTTGAAGAGTTCCTGCACAAACTCACTCATGAGCCACCATGTAACCTGGCTTCCCAGGTGGCACAAGTAGTAAAGGATAGACCTTCCAGTGCAGGAGACACAGGAGACTTGGGTTCAATCCCCGGGTCAGGAAGATTCCATGGAGTAGGAAATGGTAGGAAACTGACTCCATTATGTTTCTTGCTGGGGAAATCCCATGGACAGAGCAGCCTGGCAGGCTATAGTCCACGGGGTCCCAAAGAGTCGGACACAACTGAACACACACACACACAATTTTTTTTTTTCAAATATATGAATGGTTGTGTTCATACACACCAAGGTCTCCACAAGATAGGGAAGCAAAGTGGTGAGGTCTAATATGGACACTAGGCAGAAATACAGGCAATTAAGGATGAATCTTTGAATATAACAGCACTGGGCCACTGTAAAGCAGGTCTAAAAGGATTTAATGTTTAGATTGATTTAGTGGGTCTATGAAAGAGGAAGCACATAATATTAATATATTCTTTCTTTCTTTTTTTTTTAAGAATTGACATCCTGAAGCAGTGTAAGGGATGTGCAGAAAGGGAGTGAAGCAATTGCATGAGATTGATCAAAAAAATAGAGATATTCTCAGTTAATCTAATATAACTAACTCCCATTTCTTTTACAGTAATACTCCTTCCAATTTTTCATCAACTCTAAAATGCAAATGTATTTGCCACCATTACCAAGTTGACTTGAGCATTTTATACCTGTTTTATGACTACACAGGTATTTCAGGACCTTAGCTTTACTTAGCTTTCAGAACATAATTCTTCCCAGTCCTCTAGAGACAGCGCAGCCTGTAAGTGGACAATTTATTTCCTTCTCCTAAGGCAGCATATGCTTCTTCAGTGTTCTCTCACTTATTATATTTTCAGTGTAGTCCGGTTTCTTTGCTCCTTCATTCTATATTTTACCACAGCACCTTACAATGTAATCACTCAGAATGTAATGGAGAACATTTTTCTATCTGCCACTCAGCTTGGGTCCTTGAAATCATGGACTCTTCTTTCATTTTCATGTGTAGCAGAATGCAAGTTTCCACAGTCATCCATGCATACATACGCATACACACACAAAAGAACATGGATGAATACATGAGTCCAGGATAGCATAATTTTATATTTTAAGGTTATCAATATTTTTGGAAAACTCTGATGTGTAACTATTAAGAATGCACTCTCCCAAAAGAGAATTCACTCCAATGTTTACTTTTAAAATACAAATTTTAAAATTTGTATTAAATTACTAAGATTGTAGTGGAGCGGAATGTAATTAATCAAGCTCAAAACTTATTCATATGATGCATCTTCAAAAAGGTATGCTTCATTAGACCAAATGCCATATTGAATTCACTTCTTTATTTTTTCACTGATGAAAAATTAAAAGTAATTGAGATAGCAATTCAAGCTACAAAGAGAAATATCTTGAAACAAAGTGGTGAAAAATTACAATTGACCTCATTTAATTACTTCAATTATAACTTATAATTATAATTTAATTATTGTTTAATGATAGACGACTAATGTTTTCCACTTAAATGGAAAAAATTGCTGATTTTTTTCATGTTCTTGTTGATTGGAATTCATCAACTTTACAACTGTAGAGCAACAAATTTTTTAAATTGTCTCAGCTTTGAAGCTTATTATTTGTCTGTAAATCAAGAGAACTTATGCTTTTATATAGCTACATATGTATGCTGTGCTTAGTCACTCAGTCCTGTCTGACGTCAGTCTCCTCTGTCCATGAGGATTCTCCATGCAAGAATACTGGAGCGGGTTGCCATGTCTTTCTCCAGACATAGCTACATATACTAGTTATATAAATAAAATACAAATTAAATGCACATATATACATATGCATGCTATTTTATAACTATAACATATATAATTTGTGTATAACCTGTTAATATAATAACCTATATACTTAAAAATGAGTAATTACATTTATTTAACATATTTCTGTGGGAGATAAAATATTAGATTGTTTTTTAATATCTTTAATAATGTAAGTTGTTGAAAATTTTAAAAAGACTTTTAAAATACTATTTAATAATGGTTTAAGTGCAACTTAATCAGCATAAAGATACAACTAGGAAAAGCACAGCTATATTCATTTTTAGTTAGAGGACCCATTGAAAGCAAAGTGTGTTTTTTCTCCCTCCGTTGTTTAGAACCATTCAGAATATCTAAGATGATAATCAGCCCTTTAATTAAATTTCAAAGTTTCCTGATGTACAGAAAGAGTTCTTTGAAGCCAGTTTGTTCATGTGAAAATATCCATGCTTTATCACAATTTTCTGTCATTTCATGCCTTGATCAGGATCTAAATACTGAGTTGAATAAATTATTTATATGAAAAATGTGTATGGCCTAACTTTTAAGAAAAAATATATAGATGCTTTCAGACCTATTTTTTTAATTGACTTAAATGTTCTACTAAAGACTTTGAGGTTATTAGCAAAACTGTCAATGCGTCTTAAACAGAGAAATATTTTCAACACTTTATTCAACTATTAGGTTTCTTTTGAAAATAGTACAGCTAGCTTGCCCAGAAAACATTAAAAAAAATATTTGTATGATTGTTTTATTTCACTGAATACTAAGATTTTTCTCCAACTGATTTCACACCTGGTTTAGACAGGGTGTCCTAACTATCATATTGGTGCTCATAAATGTTATATATGAATGGGTCAAGGAAAAAAAAAACGAATGGGTCAAGGAAATGTTATAACGAATGGGTCAAGGAAAAATAAAACAAAAAACTGTGCCATATGAAAGATCTTACTATCCAAACCTATAAAAAATGTGAATCTAATTTCATATAACTTGGCTTTCCATAATTGGTAAAAAGTGAAGTGATTTGATTTTGCTTAATTTTTCCCAGCTTCCAGATAAGATACAGTAATTAGAAACCAAAGTAAAAACAACTACAACAACTAGACTTCATCTCCCAAATGTGATGTCTGGTACATTAGAAGATGATACTTTCTGCGATGAAAAATAAGGTAGGGAAAAGGATAGGAAGTATTGAAGTGTCACTAAGATGTTATTTAGAGTACAGAAACTATCACTGAGAAGCTGACACTGCAACAAAAATTGAAACTATAGGAGGGAGTGAACCAGGAAGAAATTGGGGGGGAAAAGAAGAGTATTCTAGGCAAAGGGAAGAAAACAGTACAAATGCCCTGAGTGGGGAGTTTACTAGGAATTTATAATGAGAAATTGCAAGGAACAAAGAATGGCTAGAACTAAATAGTAGATAGATACAAGGAGCTGTGGGAAGCCAAATAGTATGACACTTTTTTTTTTTTTTAATTTATTTGGCTGCACCAGGTTTTAGTTGCAGCACTCCAGATCTTTGATATCTGTTGTGGCATGCAGGACTTAGTTCCCAGACCAGGGATCAAACCTGGGCCCCCTCCATTGGGAGTGTGAAGTCTTAGCCACTGGACCACATGAGACATCCCTGTGTAACTCTTACAGATCTTTACAAGAAAAATGAGATGGGAGGTGATGGTAGGATTTGACAAGAAGGAGTAACATAACCTGGATTAAAATCTTACTATAAGAACACTCAGGATGCTCTGTTAAAAAGAGACAGAAATAAGACTATAGTAGAGACTGGGAGAGCAACAATAACAATTTATATTTAGCTGTTTTCCTTAAATTTAGATAGTATCTTGCAAAGTATGATGACACTTGACCTTTAAGCTAATTTTATCTGTTAATTTTCTTTTATTTATTAAAGTACAACAGACTTCCATTTATAATGGTTGTATGCAACATATTTCTTGCTTTCATAGTCCTAAAATTTAAATTCACACAAACTATTAAAAGGAGGTGAGAACATATGGAATTGATTCAAAATTAGATAAAACTTCATCAAAGGATGGCAGAAGAAGCCTGTCGACTTTCAAACTACACTTAATAATGTCTGTACATATGGATGTACCAAAAAGAAATAACAAGAAGAAAATTACAAGCTTGTGCCTCTAAACTTGATACCAGTGTATGTTAAAGGCACAAAACCTTTTCAAATTTAGTAGCATTTCACAAAGTAATTGGTAAATATTAATTTGCATTGGAATTGTAGAGCTGAAAAGGCCTTAAAACATAAAGGTCAAAGTATGGTAATTGGAGTAGGAAATGACCACCTATTCCAGTATTCTTGTCTGGAAAATCCCATCAACAGAGGAGTCTGGCAGGCTACAGTTCATGGGACTGCAAAGAGTTGGACACTACTAAGCACAAACATGCACACACAACATAATAATAATAATTTTAACTTAGAACAAGTTCAATGAGTGTCACTATTTAACTAAAAAGATAGGAGCAAGTAAATATTGGTTAACTGAATGGTTATCTAATATTAGAAGAAAGCTAATTCCTACCATTAACCTGGTGTCATGTAACAACTGATAAATGGATCTCTTCCCTAAAATCAAACATGACGTTATGGATGCTAATTGAGAATACAAAGTGAAAGTGAAAGTGAATTCGCTCAGTCGTGTCCGACTCTTTGCGACCTCATGGACTGTAGCCTACCAGGCTCCTCCGTCCATGGGATTTTCCAGGCAAGAATACTGGAGTGGGGTGCCATTTCCTTCTCCAGAGGATCTTCCCGACCCAGGGATTGAACCCTGGTCTCCTGCATTGTAGGCAGACAATTTATTGTCTGAGCCACTAGGGAAGTCAATTTAGAATACAGTGAAACCACAAAGGCTTACTAAGGCCTCTTTGGGACTTCCCTAGTGATCCAATGATTAAGACTCTGTGCTCTCAATAGAGGGGGCATGGGTTCAATCCCTGGTTGGGGGTCTAAGATTTTGACCACATGGCATGGTCAAAACAAACAAACAAAAAAAAAAGCCTCTGTCAGTGATATCCATCTACTTGTAATGAATTATGAAACCATGATATGTCTGTAGAAGGATGTCCATGGTATGTGTAAGTGATTAATAAACCAGGGTATTTAATAAATAAAATAATTATTTCCCCAAATTTGGAACTGATAATCAAACATTTTATTTAATTCTTAAAATCTCATCCTTAAATTGCATATGTGAAGGAAGTAAGACTCAAAATGATAAACAACTTATCATTTATTGAGGCTAAATGATTAATAGCAAATAGGATTTAGCATCTCAGTAAATATTAATAAACATTATGTGCATTCCAGTTCACCAGACTGTTGTTCCAGTATAGGGATGATTCAGGGTAAATTTAATTAAATAGTTGTTTGCAGTAAGCTGAATAAAATGCATAATTGATATAAAGACTAAGAAATCAATTTTTTTCAATTATGTAAGAATGAAGACATGGCTCAAAAGTTTATATTCATTTGAAGAAAAAAAAACATAACCTCTGTTTTGGATTAAGTCAATCATTGCACTATAGGAAACTCAAGTGTTTAATATGCACATTCAGCAAATACATAAATTATTTTTGAAAACCTACATATGAAGTAATGTCAAAGACAGCATCTTTTTCAACATCAACTTTATTCAAAACTGCATCTTAATTCCTAAGCTGTTCAAGATAGTAGAGATTTTCTGGCTGAGCATTAATTATTATCTCATTTCTAATATTGCCATCCTTCTTTGGAAATCTCATCATTTTCTGTGTTCCTTTATCTACTGAAAAAATTTAATTTACCTGATGAAGCATCTATTCATTTAAGATAAGTAAAATTATAGTTCATCACACAAACAAAAATAACAAAAGATAATTATTTGCATTGTTTTTTTTGAGAAAAATTCATTTGATTATAAACAGGTTCTTACTGAAAGAATAATATCAAACTTTCAGAACAAAAGTACAACCAGGAGAAAGGTCAGAACAACTTTCCTTATTAATACCTCATTATGCTGACTTTGGCCAAGGTCCCATAGACCTAGTTTAATGAAGGGATAATGATAGCTCATCCTTTCCCATTTTTTGCCCAGTCAACTCAGTATCGTTCAAAAACGTCTCTAGCTCTCTTTTGGAAATTCACATTGCAGAGTTCCTTTTTTATGCAGAGCACACAATTGACTGAGATTTTGTTACCTACATGACTTCAGCATGTTACATAACACCCTTGGTATGATAAGATTGATAACAGTACCTACCTAATAAAGTTGCTATAAATTTTAAACTAATTAAATCATGCAGAACATGTGTCTGGCACATTGTAGAGCTTGATAAATCTCATTTATTTGCTTTATTAATGTTAATAATGACAGTTCTAGGGATACTGGTTTAAATGATTTACAGGTTAATGTGTTAAAAATCAGAGTAGATAAGGAGGTGAATTAGAAATAGGTTCCTACCTGAAAGAAGTTTATATTCTAGGAGTAAATATTCTCATACAAATAACTTAGACACTGGAAAAAAAATCCAGTTATTTTGTAGTATATTTTGGTCCATTTAGTAAGATGTGTTAATATTTCAATTAGTTTATTCAGAGTCCCCTGAAAATACTGATTTAGCTTCCCTAAGACTATTCTGTGCGACGGCTCTATTTAATGGTTTTAGTGTGGATGCATTACATAAAAACAATAGCCTCAGTTGTCAAGGAAAATACCCCCCCCCTTTTTTTTTTTTACATATTCATGTTTCTATTGTTACTTTTCTTACCTGTGCCCTTCATTCATGAGGCTCTTTGAAAATGTGAAACCCAATAAATGCCAAGCTAAATAGAAATAAGGTTTTTAGTGAATTTCCAATAATATATAAATACAATGAAATCATTAAAGACACAGGAATAAAAGTCAAGTGATAAATCATGGGTGATGGAAATAGATGAATGAGGTAGGAAGGATATGTTACAATTATGCAGAGTCAGTTAAAAATAGAAACAGAAGTATAGATTACTGTGATTGGACAGAGTTGGTCTGCAAATGCTGAATGGGGCCAGGCTAGGCCAGAAATATCCAGACTTCCTGCTAAAAATGTTGATATCAGTTTCAAATTCAAACCTCAGAAGCTATCACCATTACCTATAGCAATCATGAAAAGGCCAGAGGAAATCTGGTATTAGTAAACATAAAAACAAAACATATACAAACACAGTAAATGAAGAATGACTTTTAAAAATTACTTTTTGGCCAAACAGCATTTCAATGTGCTTGTCAAAATGAAAAATCATAAAATGTTACCTTGGATCATGAAAAGAATTAATCTGATGGATAGGCTGGTTGAGTATTATCCATCTGGATGCAAAAGACTCTGCCAATATCAACAGTTCTGATTTTAACATAGCTGTTATTGAGCTGTTCATTCTGACAGTAATTGGCCAACAGGCTCCATTGTTTTGAAACACCACCTTTTGTCATGAGAGAAAGACCACATCACTGTGACTAAGAACTTGCTAATTCTTATGGAAATGGCATATACTTCAATTAAAAAATACCTATATGTAGCTAGAAATGAAAAGTGTTTAAGGAATACTCTTGTTTTTTTCCATCCATTGGTCTGTCAAATTATCAGTTTCCAAACCCCTTTTTGTTGTTTATATTGTATCCAATTCCTCTATTTATAAACATAATGCTCATAACCCATAAAGTTATGAATGTTCTGAGTTCTCTCTTCCCAACTCTTTCTGTTCACTCTTCTTTCCCTTTTCTCCTGTCCTCTTCTTTTCACTTTCTCCTCTGTACTTTTCTCTTCTGTACTTTCTCTCCTTGTCTCTCTTCTCTCTCTTCCCCCCTCTTTCTGGAACAAGAAATCATGTGTGGTATTTTTAGGTGATAGTAAGAACTTTAAAAGTTATTTTTGCAATATGTAACACATTAGTATATTGCTGTGCTGTTGTTGTTTAGACAGTAAGTCATGTCCAACTCTTTTGTGACCCCAAGGACTTTAGCCCACCAGACTCCTCTGTCCATGGGATTTCCCAGGCAAAAATACTGGAATGAGTTGCCATTTCCTTCACCAGAGGATCTTCCTGATCCAGGAATCAAACCTACATCTCCTGCATTGAGGTGGATTCTTTACCACTGAGGCTCCAAGGAAGCCCATTAGTTTCTTAGCAGTGCTTACAGGGATTGATGTATTATTTCAAAGATAGTTCAAACCAGATGAGTAAAGATAGGACTATGAGAAATGCAAGAAGAGAGGAAAAAAGATAAATTTAAAGCCTTTGCAAGCAGTCCAGAAACAAAGGGCTGTATAAATGAGTTTGAAAATTCAATTTTTTAAGAAAAGTAATAGTGTCAGGTTGTTGTAAGATGCTCCCAGAAAACAAAGGCAACTGACTTATATAGCATTATGACTTCTAAGAAAGAAAACTTTGATTCCTGCCAAATGTCATCCAATGACTATATCATCTTCTATCTATTTGGCAATGATGTTGTTCCCACATTCTTCACCTGTTAATCTAATCTTCAAATGACACTTCAGTCATATTTAAAAGACACAAAACAAGAATGCCTTATCATAAAATAGTACCTCTTGGAACTTCCCTGGTTGCCTAGTGGTTAGGATTCCTGGTTTTCACTGCCCTGGCCTGATTCAATCCCTGGACTGGAAAAAGATTCTGCACGACACACAGTGTGGCCAGCAATAACAAAGTAGGACCTCTTTAAAAACTCCCAGGGTAGGTCTTCCCAGGTGGCTCAGTGGTAAAGAATCGGCCTGCCAATGCAGAAGACATGGGTTCAATCCCTGGTCCTGGAAGATTCCACATGCCATGGAGACACTAAGCCGGTGCATCACACTATTGAGTTCGTGTTCTAGAGCCCAGGAGCCACAACTGTTGAACTCACCTGCCACAAGTACTAAAGTCTGCACACCCTAGAGCCTGTGTTCTGCAACAAGAAAAGCCACCACAATGAGAAGCCTGCACACTGCAACTAGAGAGTACTCCTGCTTGCTACAACGAGGGAAAAGCCTGAGGAGCAATGAACACCAAGCATAGCCAAAATTAAAATAAACAAATAACCGATTAAAAAGAAAATCTCCCAGTGTAACCTATTGCCATCAAGACACAAATTTGCCCTCCCAAATTTACTACCATACTGACATCAGTGATAATTATATCTTTTTCTTTCTTTTTTTTAGAGCTTGATGTTACGTCTGTTATGTACATGCCTAATCAGCATATCATTATACGTTCACTTTGACCAGTTTTTAAAATTTCATTCAGTTCAGTTCAGTTCAGTCAGTTGCTCAGTCGTATCCGACTCTTTGCAATCCCACAAACCACAGCACGCCAGGCCTCTCTGTCCATCACCAACTCCCGGAGTCTACCCAAACTAATGTCCATTGAGTTGGTGATGCCATGCAACCATCTCATCCTCTGTCGTCTCCTTCACCTCCTGCCCTCAATCTTTCCCAGCATCAGGGTCTTTTCAAGTGAGTCAACTCTTCACATCAGATGGCCAAAGTATTGGAGTTTCAACTTCAACATCAGTCCTTCCAATGAACACCCAGGACTGATCTCCTTTAGGATGGACTGGTTGGATCTCCTTGCAATCCAAGGGACTCTCAAGAGTCTTCTCCAACACCACACTTCAAAAGCATCAATTCTTCGGTGCTCAGCTTTCTTTATAGTCCAACTCTCCCATCCATACATGACCACTGGAAAAACCATAGCCTTGACTAGATGGACCTTTGTTGACAAAGTAATGTTGGCTCAGAGGGTAAAGTGTCTGCTTGCAATGAGGGAGACCTAGGTTCGATCCCTGGGTTCGGAAGATCCCCTGGAGAAGGAAATGGTAACCCACTCCAGTACTCTTGCCTGGAAAATCCTATGGATAGAGAAGCCTGGTAGGCCAAAGTCCATGGGGTTGCAAAGAGTCAGACACAACTGAGTGACTTCACTAGGTTGGTCATAACTTTCCTTCCAAGGAGTAAGCGTCTTTTAATTTCATGGCTGCAATCACCATTTGCAGTGATTTCAGAGCCCAGAAAAATAAAGTCAGCCACTCTTTACCCATCTATTTGCCATGAAGTGATGGGACTGGATGCCATGATCTTAGTTTTCTGAATGTTGAGCTTTAAGCCAACTTTTTCACTCTCCTCTTTCACTTTCATCAAGAGGCTCTTTAGTTCTTCTTCACTTTCTGCCATAAGAGTGGTGTCATCTGCATATCTGAGGTTATGCATATCTGCCGCTCCTGGGCCGTGCAGCCCTAAAATTTCATACATAGAATTATATTGTGTCTTGGATATTTAACTCAAGACTTTATTTCTAAGAATAATGCATCTGTGTGTATGGTTGTACTTCATCTATTTCCATTATTTTGTATTAATTCACTCCATGTTGCTACCACAACTCAGTTGCATACTTGTTGCTTAGCCTTTTATGAATAATGCTGCTCTAAACATTTTTTAATACATCTGGTGCATAATTTAAGATACATTCCACAGAATAGAATTGCTAGGCTTAGCATCTTGAAATTTATTATAAGATGACAAACTGTTAGCCAAAACATTTATATCCTTAAGAATTTCATAGAGGAACAATCCCATGCATTGTACATGTGTCATGATGTGGTCATGTTAGATTTGATAATTTTTTGCAAATCTGGAAAGAATAAAATTATGACTTGTCTTCCACTTTAATATCTGCCATTATTTAATAATAATTAAAATATGGGTAAATATTGGAAAAATTCCTCTTCACAAAAAGCTACCATTTCATTTACAACCTGAGAACACATGTTGTGGTTCTGTTGCTAAGTCGTGTCTGAGTCTCTGTGCCCACTGCTGTGCGTCAGGCTTTCCTTTCCTTCCTTGTCTCCTGAAGTTTGCTTAAACTGATATCCATTGAGTAGGTGATGCCATCCAACCATCTTATTCTCTGTCACCCCTTTCTCCTCCTGCCTTCAATCTTTCCAAGGATCAGAATTTCCTCTAATGAACTAGCTCTTCACATCAGTTGACCAAAGTATTGGAGCTTCAGCTTCAGCATCAATCTTTCCAGTGAATATTCAGAATTGATTTCCTTTAGGATTGACTGGGTTGATCTCCTTACTAGCCAAGGGACTCTCAAGAGTCTTCTCTAGCACCACAGTTCAAAAGCATTAATTGTTTGGCACTCAGCCTTCTCTATGGTCCCAATCTCACATCTATACATGACTACTGGAAAAATCATAGCTTTACCTAGACAGACCTTTGTTGACAAAATGATGTCTCTGCTTTTTAAACTAGGTCTGTCATAGCTTTCCTTCCAAAGAGAAAGTGCCTTTTAATTTCATGGTTGCAGTCAGTCTGTAGTGATTTTGGAGCCCAAAAGTATAAAATTTGTCACTACTTCCAATGTTTCTACTTCTATTTGCCATTAAATAATGGGACTGGATGCATGATCTTAGTTTTTTGAATGTTGAATTTTAAATCAGCTTTTTCACTCTCCAGTTTCACGCTCATCAAGAGGTTCTTTAGTTCCTCTCCACTTTCTGCCATTAGAGTGCCACCATTTGCATATCTGAGGTTGGTGATAGTTCCACCAACTATCTGGAACTAAAACAAAAACTGGAATTTTGATTCCAGTTGTGATTCATCCAGAGTACATATGAGAGCACTCATTTGTGTTGCATCAGCCTTCAAATACAAACACATTTACTGTATATTTTGCCAATATGATAGGATAAAAACTATATCTGATTTTTGCTTCACTATGCATTAACATGACATTAAAAGTAACAGCTTTTTTATGGTTAATGAACATTAATGTGTATTATATAAAGTGTAGCCACAACAAGTTTAGTGACCAACCATCATTTCACACAGATATAAAATAAAAAGAAAAAACATTTTTTCATTGTGATAAGAACTCTTAAGATTTACTATCTTAACAGCTTTCATATATAAAATACAACTGGGTCTCCAGCATAGTAGGCAGATTCTTTATTGTCTGAGTCACCACGGAAGCAAATTATTAGTTCTCTCTTTTATTTGAGGGAAACATAATAGTCTTATAAGAACTGAATACATGAAGGTTATGTTTCTTGGAAATTTTGCATTATGGCAAAATTCTTGTATCATTTATCCATACCAGCTTCCCCAGTGGCTCAGCGTTAAAAAATCTCCCTGCAACATAGGGGACGCAGCAGATACGGATTCTATCCCTGGGTCCGGAAAATCCGGTGGAGAAGAAAATGACAACTCACTTCAGTGTTCCTTCTAGGAAAACCCCATGGATAGAGGAGCCTGCTGGGCTACAGTCCATGGGGTCACAAAGAGTCAGGCACGACTGACTAAGCATGCAGGCTACCTACATTCACAACTATCTTTTCTTCATTGTGCTTCTCCTTCTTGTTATTATTTTTTTAAACATCATGATGCTTGCAATGTCCTTTTCTGATATATCATTCATTTTAGGTTGGTACTAATCAGTGTTCTCCTGTGGAGTAGAATGTGGGCTGTGATAGCAGAAAGAAGTTAGCTGAGGAAGATAAGGTCTCTAGTCTGGGCTGTATACTTCTTAGATCTCTTCACCTCGCAATCCATGTTGAACAAGAAGACCTAACTGATCATCTACTGACAAGTTAGTTGCCCCAACCAGTCAATCATCTAACTGCAAAGGAAATGCAGCCATAGTTTTTCTATTTACCCCATTGCTTGCTGCTGCAGCGTAGTGACTTGCTTCCAACAACGTGTTGTGTGTGTATGCTCAGTCCTTCAGTCCTGTTGGACTTTTTGCTACCCTATGGACTATAGCCTGCCAGGCTCCTCCTTTCCATGGGAATCTCCTAGCAAGAATACTGAAGTGGGTTGCAGTTTCTTCCTCCAGAGGAATCTTCCAGACCCAGGGATCCAACCCAAGTCTTCTGGGTCTCCTATATTATTAGCTGGATTCTTTACCACTGAGCCACCTGTGAAGCTGAAGAATTTGTTAATGAACTGCTTAACGATCCCAGGCTCCCCTACTAGGGTCCTTAGAACAATGTCATTAATTGTGCCTTAAAAAATTAACTCTTCTGTAGCTTTGGTATTACACTTGCAGGTTTAATTATATTTGGCAGCTATCTGAAGTACTTTGCTGGGTGAGATACCTCCCAATCTGATGTAACCATTTTTAATTTTAATTTTTTTTTATTATTCTTACCTAAAAATAGAAAAGCATATGAGTAAAAATTATTTTACCAAATTCAATCAGAATGCTTCTGAATTACAATTTTTTAATAGATAATAGGAAATTTTTTCAGGTTTATCATATATTATCATATTGTACTTTTAATCCAGCAAAAAGTAAAATTATTTGATTTTTTTTTTATTTTTTGCTTTTTTATTTGTTTTTGTTTTTCAATGTCTGACATTTACTTGTTGGAACAATTTGTCCTAAACAATCAGAGAGAACCAGAAAGCACATTTTTTCTCCCCCAAGAAACTTTACTAATTGAATTTCTCACAGAATAATGGGAATCAAATTAGACAGTCCATGTCTAGTTGCCATAAAGTCAAAATAGGTGTGTACAAGCATGGATCTGTATCTTGTGTGAGGCAATAAGGTTCACAGTATAATCACTAAGTTACACTTGTGCTTGATTCTGAAATTTGAAAAGTGAAAAAGAATGTTAGCACTTTGAAAGTAATCAAGTGATGCTAGGCTGAGTTGGAATAGTCTTCACTTATCCCAGATCTTTCTATACTATTCTTCTCCACTCTATATTATGCTTCAAGACGTTAAGGAATTATATAAACAGCCCCCCTTGCTCTCTGACTTTTAATTAAGATTCAGTCATAAAGCCAAAATTGGGCATTTACCAATGGAAGCTGGTAACATGTCTTTCCTCAGTAGTATATCCAATGTCATGCACAGCCCTCGACTTTCTCTTTATTCTGAGCCATGTGGTACCAGTGATTATATATATCCCTCTGACAGCAAATACAGCACAGGAGGCAGATTAACCTCTGCACCCTTCAGGTCTAGGGACAGTAATAACTTTCCACTGGAAAACTCATCCTGGCCTACGCTTTGTTGCTTTAGCTTAAGCCATTGGCTTTCATGATGGCTCAGTGGTAAAGAATTTAGCAATGGATTCTGCCACTGCAGAGGATTCAGGTTCAATCCCTGGGTTGGGAAAATCCCCTGGAGAAGGAAATGGCAACCGACTCCAGTATTCTTGCTTGGAAAACCCCATGGACAGAGAAGCTTGGAGGGCTACAGTTCATGGGGTAGCAAAGAGTCAGACATGACTTAGTTACTGAACAAGAACAACATTGTATCACAACATCAAATAGTATTACATTATTATGTAATACCCTTTTCACTACATTCTCCTCCCTAATTCTGTTTGAGTATGCCACTTATTTCCTGCCAGGATCATGTCCCCACAAATTACCCTCAAAGTATATTTTGTTTATATCACATAAAGAGTGAGTTTTAGTGTTCTTGTTGGTCTATAATCAATTATTTTCCTTCAAACATTAGTATTTGTTAGAAAATAATCAGATGGTTTCTTAATCATACTATATTGAATCAAAATATTATTTAAAGTTAGACTTTCTATTGTTTGATAAAATTGGCCACTTCAGAAGGCAAACAAATACATTATTTTTTATTCTACATAAAATTTATGCAGTCCTTGTAAAGCTATTATAATGTATATATAATATAATGGTATAAATAATAGATAATATATACAATATATGATTATGTTTTCATTATGGTAAAACGTGGTTCATGTAATCTAGCTTCAACTTACTGAAGCTTCATATACTATAATTTTAAAAGGGCTTATATTCCTGATTCATTGAAAGTCTATTCTCATCCTTATCAACCTAGGAATCTTAACACTTAATGCTCTTGAATAATTACAGAAACATAAAAGCATCCATCAGCATAACAAACTAAAACTTTATTTTTTTAATTTTTATTTTTTCATTTATTTTTATTAGTTGGAGGCTAATTACTTTACAATATTGTAGTGGGTTTTGTCATACATTGACATGAATCAGCCATGGATTTACATGTATTCCCCATCCTGATCCCCCCTCCCACCTCCCTCTCTACCCGATCCCTCTGGGTCTTCCCAGTGAACCAGGCCCGAGCACTTGTCTCATGCATCCAACCTGGGCTGGTGATCTGTTTCACCACAGATAATATACATGTTTCGACGCTGTTCTCTCGAAACATCCCACCCTCGCCTTCTCCCACAGAGTCCAGAAGTCTGTTCTGTACATCTGTGTCTCTTTTTCTGTTTTGCATATAGGGTTATCATTACCATCTTTCTAAATTCCATATATATGTGTTAGTATGCTGTAATGTTCTTTATCTTTCTGGCTTCCTTCACTCTGTATAAGGGGCTCCAGTTTCATCCATCTCATTAGGACTGATTCAAATGAATTCTTTTTGACGGCTGAGTAATATTCCATGGTGTATATGTACCACAGCTTCCTTATCCATTCATCTGCTGATGGGCATCTAGGTTGCTTCCATGTCCTGGCTATTATAAACAGTGCTGCGATGAACATTGGGGTGCACATGTCTCTTTCATATCTGGTTTCCTCGGTGTGTATTCCCAGAAGTGGGATTGCTGGGTCATATGGCAGTTCTATTTCCAGTTTTTTAAGAAATCTCCACACATAACAAACTAAAACTTTAAAATGACATTGTTGCCAAAAAAGGAACATTCATTTTTGAAGCACTTTTTGTTTTTCAACTATTCTTTGTTATAATTTGGATATGTATGAACTCTGAATATTCTCTTAAAGATATGAGATATAAAATATGCATCTATCCATAAATGTAGGTTTGAAGTTTGGGGTGGGGTTAGTAACCAACTAGTCACATTGTTTTGCTGGAGCATTTTTGAGGGGTTGGGAAGAAAAGTGTAATTAAATTCCCGGAGTTTCATAAATAATGTTTTTCATTCAAATATAATCATGATTTAGCTCTAAATTTGCATCTACTCTAAGATCACATCCACATTACTTAATAAAACCAACAAAATGTAGCATAAGGCAAAGTGCCTTTTATTTTCCTTTCTTGGAATTATTATGCAAGCTGAAAAAAGTAGCAGATGATGGACAGATTTTATATATACAATATATATTATATATGAACATAATCCTGGTGAAGCATTTATGATGTTTACTTAATTTGAAATGTGTCAGTGAGATTGGTTCTGTGTGCCAGGTATTTCTTAATAGTCTTGAATAAGTTTTAAAAAATAGTTGGCTGATTAAGACTAGATATTACCTACGAACATGTAAAGTTTATCTTCTACTAAATATAACCATCCCATCTTATAAAAGGATAGAATTTCTGGGTGAAATCTAATGCATACCTGATCTGATGGGATTTTAAATTATTTTCTTTCCCACTGGATGTTTAATTATGGTATATATAAATGAGGCTTCTACTTAATAAATAATACTTAAAATATAATTTTAGAATTTTCTTTTTTAATTTTAAGCAAGATTTAATGTGATGTACTAGAATTTATTTATTTAGCAGATTTATATAACTTAATGCAAACACATTTTATAGTCTACATTATTTCAGCATATTTACATATGCTAAATTTTGCAAATACTAGGAAATTTAGAGTTAATGAGAATATATTTTATTCATTAAAGAAGAAGAAAGTTGAGTTATTAAGGAAATGCTCTCATATTTTGTAAACTGGGAAATCTGCATTTTAATTTTTTTCAGAATGTTTTAAAAAGATGTTGAATTTTTAAACTGAGCCTTTCAAGTTCTCAAAATTATAGAGCTCATGACATATCCTTTCAGGTCAAATTCAAAGAAGTTAATTCTATTTAGCCCTCTGGAAGAATACTACGCTAATTAGCAGTGTCCTAATTAAGGCTGCTGCTATGAAGGGCAAGATAATTAAGTTTTAGCAGCTGCTCTCTTTTTACTATAATCGAAGATATATCATTTAGGCCTGCTCTGGTTTAGATGTGAAATTAAAAGGTGATAATGTTTCATACATTCTTTAAACTTTTACTTTGACTTTAGCTTTCTTGGATAACTAGATATGGAAAAAATGTGCATGATCAAAAACAATAAAAGAGCAAAACATGGGGTTTGCCATCTAGTGAATTCAGTAGCACTCAAGTTGAACAATTTTCAATTTTTTCCTGATTTAAAACATATAATTATTTATACATGTACTTGGTGAATCTGCAATATAAACATTAAGGTTATATTTATAAATTAACTGATTTAAGATGAACAACTTTCATATCATTTCAGAAAACTTTAAGTTTCTCCCTCAGAAAGTGCTATTTGGTAAACTGTTTTTTATTAACATGTTAAAGTTTACCTCAAGTTGTATGCAATAAATCCCCAAGACTTGTAAATTGTTTTCCTTTTTTTGCAATACCACCATTTGTTCCCATGCAAATCACTTGTTAACTTATATTTACCTCCAGTCCCTGCCAATAAATGTTCAAAGCTATGCGATTTTCATATGGTGGTGGTGGTTTAGTCACTAAGTCCTGCCCGCCAGGCTCCTCTGCCCATGGGATTCTCCAGGCAAGAATACTGGAGTGAGTTGCCATTTCCTTCTCCAGTGGTTTTCTTATGGTTCCAGCACAATTCTTCCTGTTTATCGTAAAATTTCCAAATGGATATTTTTGGGACAATGGAAACTTTTTTTGTAAATCTGGAATTCTTCAAATGAAAATAACATTTATAAATAAAGAAACAAACACAAAAATTAATTCTGTGACAGCCTGGATAGGAAGAAAGGTTGGGGGAAATGGATGTATGAATATGTATGGTTGAGCCCTTTTGCTTTCACCTGAAATTGTCATAATATTGCTAACCAGCAATACTCAATCCACAATGCGTACATGTGTGCAAAGTCACTTCCATCATGTCTGACACTTTGCAACCCTATGGACTGTAGCCCACCAGGCTCCTCTGATTTTCCAAGTAAGAATACTGCAGTGGGTTGCCACGTCCTCCTCCAGGGGATCTTCCCGACCCAGGGATGGAACCCACATCTCTTATGTCTCCTGCATTGGCAGGCAGGTTCTTTACCACCAGCGTCACCTGGGAAGCCCTAATACACAGTACAAAGCTAAAAAAAAAAAAAAAGCAAAGGAGAAACATTTAAAGCTAGACAGGCAGATCATAGTTTAGCTCTTCAAGGTTAGCTGAAATAATAATTTCTCTCTTCTTGGTAAATGAACATTGTTATTGCTTTGGGACAGATAAATCAGAATTTTTCCTTGAAAAGTATTTTAGATATGCTTTAGTATTCAAGAAGATCATTGCAGTACAAGTACCAGCTTGATATCTATGTATTTGTAAAAGTTAGATAAACCTAAGTAATATAAACCACGTTAAAGTAACATTAAAAGCTATATATATTCATAAAGTACCTGCCAAAATGAATTAGCCAGAAATACAGCAATCATAAATTACACATGTGTTCTATATTTCTTGAAATATGACATGCAAGCTGTCAGGACAGACATAAAATTTCTAGGAAAATATGATAAAACATATTTCTAAAAGCCTGAAAAGTTTTATGAACAAACTTTAATTGAAGATGAAAACACAGATTAGTAAAATAAGTAATAGAGTTGCTTTTACTTGAGAATGTTTGGTTATGTTGGTAAAGCTGCCTGTGATAAAACTAAATTATTATAAATTATTTCAAACTTAAGAGGAATTATAAAGATCTACATTTTCAGAAAATATGAATGAAGTATAGATAAAAAGGGGAGGCAAAGGCTTAATGCAGCTTTAATCAATAGTTAACATGGAGGGGGAAAGGAGAATGAGAAATTTAAAGAAAAAGAGCTAATAATTTTTACAAAAGATAAAATGCACTAAACATTAGGGGTGCAGGAAATCAAAGTTTAAACACTACACCTAAACATTTTAAAATGGAATACAGTGTGAAAAGAAAATATTAGCAGGAGTCAGGCTGAAAAAAAGGTAAGTATCACAAGAGCATATCAGATGTAACAATGGAAGATTTATTTTTAATACAGTGAGAATAAAGCACACTACTATTTTTAAACAAGTTAATATTCTCTGGTCATGCAGATGACACCACCCTTATGGCAGAAAGTGAAGAAGAACGAAAGAGCCTCTTGATGAAAGTACAAGAGGAGAGTGAAAAAGTTGACTTAAAGTTCAACATTCAGAAAACTAAGATCATGGCATCTGGTCCCATCACTTCATGGGAAATAGATGGGGAAACAGTGGCTCACTTTATTTATTTATTTATTTTTTTGGCTCCAAAATTACTGCAGATGGTGATTGCAGACATGAAATTTAAAGACACTTAAATTTATTAAAAAGCAGAGACATTACTTTGCCAACAAAGGTCCGTCTAGTCAAGGCTATGGTTTTTCCAGTGGTGATGTATGGATGGGAGAGTTGAACTATAAAGAAAGCTGAGCACCAAAGAATTGATGCTTTGAAACTGTGGTGTTGGAGAAGACTCTTGAGAGTCCCTTGGACTGCAAGGAGATCCAACCAGTCAATCCTAAAGGAAATCAGTCCTAGGTGTTCATTGGAAGGACTGATGTTGAAGCTGAAACTCCAATACTTTGGACACCTGATGCAAAGAGCTGAGTCATTTGAAAAGACCCTGATGTTGGGAAAGATTGAGGGCAGGAGGAGAAGGGAACGACAGAGGATGAGATGGTTGTATGGCATCACCAACTCAATGGACATGGGTTTGGGTGGACTCTGGGATTTGGTGACGGACAGGGAGGCCTGGTGTGCTGTGGTTCATGGGGTCGCAAAGAGTTGGACACAACTGAGTGACTGAACTGAACTGAACTGAATATTATCTGGTCTTCCTAAGTGATGGTGGGTATACAGATTGATATGACCTTGAGGAAAAAGTACGTATACCTTTTATTACATCAAACAAATTGGATGTAAAATCTGAAAGCCATTGTAAGAATACCCAAATATATGGAAGATACCATTTTACTAGACTGGAATCTAAAAGTCTATTTTAGATTTCATTTAGTGCAGTTCAGTTCAGTCGTTCAGTCCTGTCTGACTCTGTGACCCAATGGACAGCAGCACGCCAGGCTTCCCTGTCCATCACCAAGTCCCAGAGCTTGCTCAACCTCATACCCATAGAGTCGGTCGTGCCATCCAATCATCTCTTCCTCTGTCATCCCCATTTCCTCCTGCCTTCAGTCTTTTCCTGCATCAGGGTCTTTTCAAATGAGTCGGTTCTTCACATCTTGTGGCCAAAGTTTGGAGTTTCAGCTTCAGCATCAATCCTTCCAATGAACACCCAGGACTGATTTCCTTTAGGATTGACTGGTTGGATCTCCTTGCAGTCCAAGGGACTCTCAAGAGTCTTCTCCAATACCACAGTTCAAAAGCATTAATTCTTTGGCACTCAGCTTTCTTTATAGTCCAACTCTCACAACCATACATGACCACTGGAAAAACCATAGCTTCTACTGGATGGACCTTTGTTGGCAAAGTAATGTTTCAGTTTTATAATATGCTGTCTAGGTTGGTCATATCTTTTTTTCCAAGAAGCAAGCATCTTTTAATTTCATGGTGCAGTCAACATCTGCAATGATTTTGGAGCCCAAGAAGATAAAATCTGTCACCGTTTCCAGTGTTTCCTCATGTATTTGCCATGAAGTATTGGGACCACATGCCATGATCTTAGTTGTTTGAATGTTGTATTTTAAGCCAACTATTTCACTCTTCTCTTTCATTTTCATCAAGAGGCTCTTTAGTGCTTCTTCGCTTTCTGTCATCTGCCTACCTGAGGTTATTGATATTTCTCCTGGCAATCTTGATTCCAGCCTGTACTTCATCCAGCCTGGCATTTTGCATGATGTACTCTGCACATAAATTAAATAAGTAGGGTAACAATATACAACCTTGATGTACTCCTTTCCCAATAGATTCCATTAACACCAGCTAAAACCCCAATTCTTTCTTCTGTGTTGTTAAACATGACAAGTTCTGTTTTTTAGGATATACAACAAAACTGAAATCTGTTGACTGTGATATTTTAATCAATATAAACACACACACACACACACATACATATGACTTAACATAATCACTCTGCTCTCCCATTTGCAACAGAACATTTGCCTAATCCTAAATCATGAAATTTTATCCTACATTTTCTTGGAGAAGTTTGTTTCACATTTATGTCCATGGTTTATCTTGAGTTAATTTTGTGTATAGCTCATAGTTCGAATCAAGTGCACTTCTTTAATATAGATATTCAATAATTCCAGCATTGGGCTGAAGTTTCATCTTTTGCCACTAAACTTCTTTCACCTATTGAAAATCAATTAACTCTTTTGTCTGTTGCTTCATTTGCTATTGTTTTCTCCCAATCTGAGGGCTGTCTTTTCACCTTACTTATAGTTTCCTTTGTAGTGCAAAAGCTTTTAAGTTTCATTAGGTCCCATTTGTTTATTTTTGCTTTTATTTCCAATATTCTGGAAGGTGGGTCATAGAGGATCTTGCTGTGATTTATGTCAGAGAGTGTTTTGCCTATGTTCTCCTCTAGGAGTTTTATAGTTTCTGGTCTTACATTTAGATCTTTAATCCATTTTGAGTTTATTTTTGTGTATGGTGTTAGAAAGTGTTCTAGTTTCATTCTTTTACAAGTGGTTGACCAGTTTTCCCAGCACCACTTGTTAAAGAGGTTGTCTTTTTTCCATTGTATATCCTTGCCTCCTTTGTCAAAGATAAGGTGTCCATAGGTTCGTGGATTTATCTCTGGGCTTTCTATTCTGTTCCATTGGTCTATATTTCTGTCTTTGTGCCAGTACCACACTGTCTTGATGACTGTGGCTTTGTAGTAGAGTCTGAAGTCAGGCAGGTTGATTCCTCCAGTTCCATTCTTCTTTCTCAAGATTACTTTGGCTATTCGAGGTTTTTTGTATTTCCATACAAATTGTGAAATTATTTGTTCTAGTTCTGTGAAAAATACCGTTGGTAGCTTGATAGGGATTGCATTGAATCTATAGATTGCTTTGGGTAGAATAGCCATTTTGACAATATTGATTCTTCCAATCCATGAACACGGTATGTTTCTCCATCTGTTTGTGTCCTCTTTGATTTCTTTCATCAGTGTTTTATAGTTTTCTATGTATAGGTCTTTGTTTCTTTAGGTAGATATACTCCTAAGTATTTTATTCTTTT